>NC_041018.1:15104000-15408000 GCF_004193775.1 Glycine soja | reverse complement strand
ACATTAAAAAAAAAATCACAAGTTCAATTTACCTGGTGTAATTTTGTTTTACATGAAATTTTGTTTATGTTTTAACTTAATTTGTATGACAAATAGAATGTCATCAAAGCACCTAATCACTGAAAATATCTAAAATTTTCACGTCATGAATGTCTAATGACTCCATCTTCCCTTCTCCTTGCTGGTCTCCCTCTTCTCACCCTCTTCCAAAGACTCCTTTTTCCACCACAAACCCAAACTACCCCCTTCTCTAGCCATCACCTCCCTGCCGCACCGCCTCTCCTTCTCCGTCCTCCGCCGCCACACCACCAACTCCTTCTCCAAGCGCCTTGGCCACGACAATTTTGGCCCTGTCTTCGTCGGCACCCTCGACGGCGCCCCCTCGAAGCTCCTCATCGCCGCCATGCACTTCTCCTCCCGCCCTCACTGTCCTCACGGCCTCTTGGTGATGGTGAGGAGAAGAAGGGGAGTTGAGCATGACTAGGTGCTTGCGCGTGGGGGGCGTGGAGGAATCGTGGCCCGTGATGCCAACTAACAAAGTTAGGGCAACAACTCCTGACTCGAGGTTGAGAATAGGATTCGATGGAAAATAGGATCAAGCTTAATTACTTTCCGTTGTGATCAATTGTAGTACCGATGGGTGTTTATGAAAGTGGAGCTTCGGGAAAGATGGGCACTCGTCATGTGCTGCAACTCAATTTGTCGCAACAAGAGGAGAAGAAGATACCTCGATGAAACCCAATCAGGATGTGAACAAAGGCCATTGCTCAAACTCTTCGATATGCGCTAGCTAGGCAATCCCTTTACTTAATCAGATAATTGATCTCTTGCTACCATATTTGTCCTTATGGATCTGTTGAAGGGAGGATTGAAAAAAAAAACAAAGGCATATTTCATATATGGTGGTAGGGAGGAGATGGCCTCTCATCAGCGGTAGAAAGATTGGACTCTGGGAATGTCATTACGTTGAAATATAAGATTTTTTTTTATATATAATTGATTAAAAATAAATTTAAAGTAATAATTTAATTTTTAGATATAAAAAATATATTTAAGCCAAATAATAAAGATTAAAACCAAATTAAAGTATGTTAATTCAAACCATATTATAAACTATTAAAAGAATCTAAGAATGATTATATAACTGCTACTTAATAATTTATCATAAAAACATTAAAAAAATCATAAGTTCAATTTAATTGGTGTTAATTTTTTTTACTTACGTAATAATTTTTTTAAAAACCTAGTTACTTCAAAGAATAAAGTGTATATATATATATATATATATAAACTTACCAAACATGTTTACGCAAAATCCAAAGCATGATTGCGCCCTTTGAATGAACTTTTGTTGGTGTCTCCAAACAAGTACTTAGAGACCTTCGAGATAATTTTTTAATCCACGTAACTTCAATTCTTAACTTTTGACTGTTTAATAGACTTGTAAGACTTGACACGAGAAAGATGAAGCGAGACATTATTTATAGTGATGGATTTAGACATTGAAGGAGGAGATGAAAATTAAACAAATTTTTCATACATTAACCAATTATTAGTGTATATATATATATATATATATATATATATATATATATATATATATATATATATATATATATATATAAGTCAGTTTTCTATTCTTTTCCTTGACGCAGCTGGGCCATCCTGGACTTGAACCAGAGACCTCGCCCGTGAAGTAAATCATCGCACCTACAGTTATACTAAACTATAATAAAAAAAATAAAATCATCATTATGAAACAAATTAGAATAAAATTAATAGAAAACGTTCTATTTTCAAGATCCATTGAAATTGTATTTTATTATATAAGAATAAATTAGCGAGAAAATATTAGGACTTATATTAAGAAGTGAATTATGTAGATAAATTCTATGGATTTACTATTAAAATGATATAATGCATATCAAAATTTAATTATTTTTCTACCAACATTATGGCTCAAGTTAAACAAGGCTCAAATCTCTTAATATCATAATATCATGATTTTAGATTTAAACCTGGTGAATGAAAAAATAAAATTAAAATTCACTAAAATTGATCTATTGGGTTACGTACAAAGATATTAATTATTGGCTAAATTAATAGATACTAACCACCTATAATATCATAACAAAAAAATGAATTTTGAATTATAATGAAATATAAAATTTTGACTACAGACAAGGTACACGCTTACACCTTGATTTTGGTTATATGTTGGGAAATATTGTTTTGGAGAAAAATATTTACTTGTATTTTGTCTATGGTAATATAAAAATTATTTAGCCGTTTCGTACCATGTGTCGTTACCATATGTAGTTTGGGCATACCGTGATTTTTTTTTTCCTTTAATAATTTACCCTCTCACACCTTTTCTCTCTTCTACCACTGCGTAAAGCACGAGTCCAATGCTAGTTTTCTGAAAGCTTTTCTTAAGGGGTAAAGAGAGTAATTATTTCTTGTAGAAAGAAAGAAAAAGAAGATAAGAACTCGAGCTGATTTTCGATACAGTAAAAGACTATCGAGATATTTGTTTCATGTCATGTTTTTCACTCCGGGAAATACGAGGAGGAGAATACATACATATATATATATATATATATATATATATATATATATATATATATATATATATATATTCTCATGTTTATTAGAAGATTATAAAAAATATATTCCAAAGTATGTTGTATTCCTAAAAAAGTTATTCACGTTTCAAGCAAATTATTTTCTTTCCGTGAGGGGATGGATATCTCACATGTTAGGTTTTCAGGATGTAAATTTATACAGTAAAACAAATGTTCCCTATGAAATAATAGAGGTCGAGACTGTTGGTGTCACAACAGTGCCTCAACGAGGGGCTGTTGGCGTTGGAGCTTTAGGTGAGACAACAAATGCTTGCTTGCTAGACCGATGCTAGGTTCGTGTGTAAAGATGCTCTGGGTCCTAAGGTTACCAATCATAAGCCATGGAACATAATGGGATGTGTTATGAGTGGTGGATGTTGGAAGAAGCAAATTTGGATTTGTAAATTTGCTAGGAGAGGTTGACGAGATTAAATTGCAACTTGCGAGGAATTTGATTGATGATTAATTACTAAGGTGCTGACTGATCTTTTAACTTAGGCAGCTCCGAATTCAACTATTCTCCTTGTGTTTCAACCAGTTAGAATGAAAGATTACGTAGAATTTTTGTTTTTTAATGAAAAAAGTTTAAGAGAGTGAGATAGTGTCTCACTTAAATTCTATTTAGTACTTAGATACATACGTCTCTAATTTTGTTTTGATATCATTTCATTTCACTTCTTTCTCATGCACGCATGCGCCTACAGGATACAAATATATACTTCCAAAAAACAAAAATGCAAATATATATTTCAATTATTTATTATACTTTTTGACAGAGTGAAGACACATAAAAATTAAATATCACCAACACATGAAAAAAAAATCTCAATTATCATTAACTACTTTTGTTGGTACCACCGAAATTTAGGACTTATATTTTTCAGTGAAACATCAACATATTCTTACAAGTTTAGGTCTTTAAATGAATAATGAGACTAATATTTGATCAGATTTAATCAAATTTAAATACCTCTTTTCAATAGTATATTTTGTGGGAATCATAATCAGATTTTCTATCAGAAACTTAATCTATGTTGTTAATTGAGTTACACCCATTATATCATTTTTAACTACTTTAAATCAGTTTCACTTTACTAGAATTTAAAATAAGATTACTTAACTTTTAGTCAATCAAAAAATTCAAACACAATCCCAATATTCTATTACAATGCATTCCTGTCATTTATATTATCTTTATTTATTATCACTTACTTTCGGAAATAATTAGTTTTATTTATGTGGAAATTTAAATTTTCAAAATATTACAAATATTTTTTAATTATATCATTGTAAAAGAAGAAATAATAGTAAAATATCAAAATAATAAACGAGAAAGATAAGAAAATATTAAAAAATTACAAATAATTTCAATATAAAGGAATGAATACTTTTTTACCTATAAAATAAAAAAATTACACAAATAATACAAGCTCAAAATTATTTAACCAAATGATACAAAACATTGTTTAGGAACCGATTTCTCACCTTCTTTTTCTTTTTGTTTTGTTTTGTTTTCTGAAATAAAAAATCGATTCCCTTAAGTGCCTTTTTTTATACGTTTAGAATTTGGTTCCCCAACGTTCCGGAGGGGAATCGATTTCTTAACTGCTTTTTTTTTTGTTTTATTTTTCTATTTTTTTCTTAATTTCTTTTTGTATTATTAATTTTCTATATTTATGTTTTGTTTAAATTCAAAATAATATTATTTTGTATACTTTGTTGTTAATTTTTTTCATATTTTTTGTTTTATCATTTTTTGAATAGATAAAATTCTTTATATTATTGAAATCCTTTTTAAAAGCTTAAATATCTAAATTATAAAATAGAAAGACTAAAATTCTTGATTTGAAAAAATGGGGAGACAAAAATTGCATTAGCCTAAAATTAAGTCATGTCAAATTGAATATTTTACACAGAAGCTACGGTTTCTAGTTTCACACAAACTTCCTACAAACATAGAAATAAATGTTTTTATTCTTTATATCTTCATTTTATAGTAGTTTTACCATAAATACAATAGTAATTAACAATAGTGACTAAAAGTTCAAAAAATTTACTCACATAAAAACTATAAAATATTTAGATACCGAAACTAGAAAACAAGAAGCATAAATATAGAGTCAAAAGACTAAATAAACCAAAAACAATTCATAATAAATATGGAATTATCTAGAGTTTAAATCCTTTGTATTTTCATTTTATTTGATTATTAAAATACATAATTGAAATTTAAAAAACAAATTTAACCAACGAGTTGAATTGAACTAAAATATTTAAATTAGAAAATAGATATAAAATTTCAAACAATAGAGAAAAATATTTAAATTTGAAACAATACAATAATTTTTTAAAAATATAACATAAACTTAACGTTATTGGCTTGAACCTACACGGTGGGGGCATTTGCTTTTTGAATGACTTGGGATGCGACACAGGGAATATCGTTTTTGTTGATCCGGTTCTTGGATATCCATTTATGTGTGTATACAAGAGGAGACATGACGACCTTTAGAATTTATTTTTCTCAAAGTCGAGACAAATTCTTGGCTCAAGATATGGTAGCCAATACGCTTTGTTGCGCAATTCTCCAAATAATCCTTTGTATACATTGGAGACACTTTTTTCAATGTATACATAATATGTATGTAGTTCCTATACTCATGGTGAACATGCTTACAAATAGCAACATAATGAGAATAAGTCGTGCACTTTTTGGAATTTGTCACAATCACACCACCTTTCATCCATCCTGACAGTGAAATTTCTAGAAGTCGAATCTTTCTCGAGTTAATTGTTGTTTGCACTAAGAATTATGTGTCACATCGATCAAACTCAAGAACAATGTGAGAATTTTTCTTTCTCTGTGTGTCTTCCATAGTCTTGTTTAGTACTTATGTATAAACTTGGTCAGACGTAATCATTGTTGTAACTTTTCTTCCTTTTTGGTTGAACAATGCATTACAACTTGTGTAGGTTGATTTTTCCAGTGCACTTATTAGCATATTTCTTGTTTTTTTTATTACAGAATTAATTGCATCGGTAAGATTGGTACTCATGTGTCCCCATCGTCGGTCACCATCCCATGCGAGAGTCCACTTTTCTCGTAGAATCTCCCTAAGCCAATTAATTGCTCGATCACCATCTACTTCTTCCCTCCAATTGTTGTAGTAGTGATTGAACGTAGACTCTGTCCTTACATATGTTGAGTAGTTATAAACATACAATTTCAATATTGTGAATAATAAAAAAATTAAGTGATATTTAATATGAAGAGAAAGAAGTTTGACATTAACCCATATTGATAATTAGTTTTTTGATGTTATTGTTTTTAAACCTTCTCATGTAATTCTATGCAATGTGTCAAATGTTTTGGTGGATTTTTCTTTTCAAGACATCAAGTGTCATCAGGCCTTGCTTTGTTTGAAAGAACACCGGGCAGGGGCATTGAAACAAATCCCCTTCATCTATTTTGATTATTTGACCATTGTAGTGCACTAACCAATTAACAGATGAGGAATACATGTTGTGTATTGTGTTTCCAAAGTTGGAAGAAAGTAATAGAGAAACAAAGTGTTGTGCGAATGTGTTAAATAAAGGTGAATATGACTTCTATATATAGGGTTAAGGGTTTATGACCTAGTGTTAGAGTTAGGATTTGAAACATTGGATTCCTTGACGCACTGACATAAAGCAAAAGTGTCTCTAATACACCAACGTAAAACAAAAGTGCCTTAAATGCACTGACATAAAGCATTGGATTTCCTAACGCATTAGCGTAAAGCAAAAATGTCCCTAACACATTGACGTAAAAGATTGGATTCCTTATGTATTGGCGTAAAGTAAAAATGTCTCTTACCTAGGGTTAGGATTAAGGGTCATGGTTCAATTAATATATTAGGGTTAGGGTTTATGGTGCAAACTCAGGGTTTAGAGTTTATAAGTGGGGCTAGGGTTAGGGGCTAGAACTAGTAAAAATGGTACATAATTAGGGTTTAGGTCAGGTTTATATTGTTTAGCATATTCATGTATTAAATTGTTTAACAAAAATGTACATTTGCATTTTTTGTAACAAGAAAAAATCACTTTTATTTTTTTAAAAAAATCAAATCTGTGAGGGCAACTTTTGATACGTAGATTGTTATGTGTATTGGTTATTTTTTGTTAAAACAATGTTTCATTCTCGTATTTTTATGTCAATGAGGCCAATAAGATAACTTTTGGGTCTTGATTCGACCCTATAATGCATTAACGAAGTGGCCAAAAATAAGAAAAAATCACTAAAATTTTAAGATTTCATTCTATGAGGGCAATTTTTGACACCTAGATTATTATGTGTATTAGTTATTTTGGTTAAAATAATATTTCATTCTCATAATTTTTATGTCAATGAAGTCATTAAGACAACTTTCGAATCTCAATTCGGCCCTAAAACGCATGATTGAAGTGGCCAAAAACAAGAAAAAATCACTAAAACTTCAACATTTTATTTCATGAGAGCAACTTTTGACCCCTAGATTGTTATGTGTATCAATTATTTTGATTAAAATAGTGTTTCATTCCTGTAGTTTTCATGTTAATAAAGCCAATAAGACAATTTCGGATCTCGATTCGGCTTTAAAATGCATTAATGAAGTGCCCAAAAATAAGAAAAAAATCACTGAAACTTCATGATTTCATTCCATACTTCAAACTTTTAGCCTTAAAATGCATTAACGAAGTGCCCAAAAACTAGAAAAAATCACTAAAACTTCAAGATTTCATTCCATACTTCAAACTTTTGACCTTTAAACACACATGGCGAATATTTTTTATTATAAAACAAACACTCAGTAATATAACATTGAACAACATACATGACGACTACAAATCATTAAATAATAAAATAGCAATCAAATAAATTGGGGGGGGGGGGGGGGGGTTCTCCAAAACTTGATTCAAGGTTCATTGTTTAATCAAGATATTCATCTAAACCCTCCAAATTCTTAGAGCTTGTAGAAATTGGTGGTGGTTATGCACATGTTTCTAATGTCTTCATGTACACACATATACTCACTTTCTCTCATATATCCATCTTTAACTTCTTCTCAATGTTAGTACCAAAGCCTAAACCATGGAAGCTACAACTCCTCCTCTTCTTTGGAAACAATACCTTCATAGATTTGGAGAAGTATGTAATACATTTTGTTTAATTAAATGTTAATTATGTTATGATTTGCAAATATTCATGTTGTTATTATTTTGATTTCTGTAGGTAACAAATGATCAAATCCAGTCATATACTTAGGCTTCTCTAGATCCTAGAATTGAATATTTTTTAGTTTAAGCTAAGTTTTTAGATGTTGCAAAGCTCAGACAGATTAAAATCAACGATGCTTTAGTGGCTACTTTGGTTGAAAGGTAGAGACCTGAATCACACACATTTCATCTTCTAGTTGGTGATTGCACAATCACTTTGGAAGATGTTACTCTTCAACTGAGTTTACGCGTTGGTTGAAAACGTATTGGCCTAACATATTATGATTCAGAACAAATGTGTGCAGAATATATAGATGTTGTTCTCTCAAAGAGTGCACTAGTGGAATCAACACTAAAACTAAAATGGTTAAAAGAAAATATGTTGACTCTCCCAGCAGAACCCACACCACAACAATTAATAGACCATTGTAGGGCATACATTTTATGGTTGATTGGTGAGGTCTTGATGTTAGACAAGTCAAGAAACAGAGTACACCTGATGTATCTACCTCTATCAACAAATCTTGAATAGGTTGGACGGTACAACTAGGGTTCGACATGTTTAGCACATTTGTACAGAGAAATGGGAGAATGTACAATGTTGTTACAGTTTTGGGCATGATATCACATGTCATTCATTGAACCAAGGGTCGAGTGCCAACTATCATATCCACTTGTAACTAGGTAAATAAATTTTCTCACTCAAACAAAGACCATTTGGTAATTTATTTGACACTAACATATTACATTTCACTAGATGGAGTGACAAAGGGTTACGATTTTCTAGAATCCCATGTGGTGATGTTATAGGCTATACATCAAGATTCTATAAGATGCATAACGAGGAGATTGAACGATTTATTTTTGTTTTATTTATTCAAATGTCAATTACATTTTTTTTTATAAATTATTAATGCAAATTAAATTTTCAATTCCATTGGATGCCTTACAGAGGGTTTGAGTCATTTCTGCCAAAACATGCATACAAGGATTCCAAAATATGGAGTGCTTATGTTGCTTTAATTTGTTTCCCACTGATAGTATGACAACAAATTGATAGGGTCATGCTCCAATTTGGATTTTGTCAAGACATGTCAAATCTATCGCATAATCTTGGCAAACTCCACCCTATTGACATGAGAGGACACAATGACACAAATTGAGCAGCGATACATCAATAATGGATTGCAATTTGGAATGAAAGATGAAAATATATGTTAATTGGCCAACTTATTCAAAGACATCTTGAACATATGAGTCATTACATGAACTGATACCAAATAAATTCAAAAGTTTGCCTAATATGGTTTGCAACTCATCCAAATATTGTTGTCACATCTCGCTCAACTCTAGAGATGGAAACTGAATAACAACATGCATGATGAAGGATTGAAACCACTTCCTCAATCATATGAATTCACGTCACAATTACATCATCAAGATTATGGGTACAATCCCCAATTTTTCAATGTTAGTGGAGAAGAATTTATGAGCAGCCTCATAGGTACAGATCTTCGAACACCAGAATTTATTTATACGTACATGCAAAGTATGTCTATACCTTTGTTTGCATCATTTCACCAAACTATTGCCAATAATTCTTCAACCAATCAACCAATTATTAATGACTTCGTCTAGAAAGAGCAACCTATTGTTCTTGGTAAACAACTTCAACCACAAGAACATGAACAAGTACGTCGGTAGCCGACAAGAAACATGCAACTTCTCAAATGTGAAACTAGTGGACACAGACGATATTAATTGTCTTTGTTAAATTATTGTGTATTATGAATGTCAATTTGTCATTGTTGATTGATTGAATACTAAACACTGCATTTATTGACTAAGCACTGTATTTTTCTGAGACGAATTTATCGAACATTGCTTTTTTGAGATGATTTGACCCTGCATTGCTTTTTCCCAGACGATATGATCTCACATTTCTTATTTCAAGATGATGTGACTGAATGATGCTTTTATGAGACAATTTGATTGAACACTTTTTTTTTGAATTATGCAAACCAACCGTAATAAATTAAGGCACAATCTAAACCGTTTATATTGTCGGTGCGATCTCAGCCATTGGTATGAGTCACGACATAACAGTTGATCATGTCATATAAATAGCAATAGGGGTTAAATGCAACTCAACACCTTTATTTGATATTCACCATATTACTTAATGCATAGAGAGTGTATTTGCTCTTGTGTATTGCGATGGTAACATGATTTTATCATATAAAGGGATAATGTTTGAATGTCTTGATGGTCCTAAAGTCATCATGATAACTAAGGACATGTCGCTTGATGTCTTAAGGAAAAAAAAATTTATGCCAACTAAAGTTGCAAAATTTTACTTGATCTTTTTTACCATTAACCAATTTACGTAGGTGATGCTTGTGTTGAATATAACTGTATGGAGTTCAAACATGACAATGATGTGAGAAAAATGTTTCTTTTATCTATTCAAAATTTAGTACCAAAGGTTTGATTAAGTTGAATGCAACTTTTGGGCATTCTCGAGATGAAATTCTTGTCCTGCTACACAAGCTAAGAAAACCAAGAACGATTGATGAGATTATTGTTCTAATGCGTGATGAATCTATGTAGTCATTGCACAAACTAATTGTTGTTACTGTTTTATAATAAATATGCAATTTATCATTGGAATTATGTAGTTACTTTTTTTTAAAAACATTCTTTACTTTAATCACAATAGTCCTAGAGGATTATGATGTTTATCTGAGCCTTTTTTTTCTTCTTCAATCATGCAAAATAGCATTACATTCACAATTTTTTTTAAATGAAAAAAAAACTATTGTATGATTGAAATATATTTTCCTAGATTGGATTTCCATTTTCTTTTCATTTCCCTTTTAAAAAAATTTAATCTTTCTATAAAAAAAAATTAGTTTGTTGTTAATAAAATTTATATTTAACCCATAATTTATATTTATGGGACCAGACCACACTAACATTTGATCAATAAAACATCATAAACATGAATAAAATAGTGCAAAAATTCACCTCCATAAGTTATTTGTCTAAGTTTTTTTTCATCTCCTTTTTTTTAAGGTACGCTTAGTTTCAAATTATGCCACCTATTCCAAATATTTCATTTAAGGATTAATTATTTTAAACCAAAAATTAATATAAAATTAATAACATATGCAAAATGAAATTTTATTTTTTTATAAAAAATTAATATATATATATATATATATATATATAAATTAATAAAAATAAATAAAAAATTAAAACAAAAAACATAAAAAATCAATAGTTAAGAAATCGATTCTTGGGGATCTGATTTATAATAGGTGAGAAATCGAACCAATTTTTCACTTGCTACAGTGTTTTGTATCATTTGAGTGAATAATTTTGAGCTTGTATAATCTGTATATTTTTTTTTGTATTTTATTGGTAAAAAAGTCAAGGAATGGATTAATTACTCTTATAAATTTAAATACTACAATCTTAAATGACAAATAAAAGGACATGAATAGAGTAATAATCAATTATAATTTAATTTAGTTTTTGTAGAAAAACTAGTGTGTGTGTGTGGTGTTTTTCTTGTTACAAAGGATAATTAAGAAAACAAAAAGAACAACGTCAACCATCAGAAGAGTTTCCATGCCCACTTGATCCTTGTCCAAAATAACCATCCCAACATCAGTTGTAGCCCTCGTCTTTGCCAAATAATTCACACAATAATTGCCTTCTCACACAATGTGTGAACAAGACAGTACGTCCAGTTGCGTTGCATGTATTTCTTAATCACAATTCACAGCTATGTTGCTCCCGTAACGATGGTAAATAGCATTTTTTATATATGTATTTGTTTGTTCTGTTCGTCCTTTTGTTTTCTATATCTATATTCCAGACTCCATAGTCTTATTTAATGTCAGTTTGTTCGCAGTCCACAGTCTTATTAGTCCACAGTATTTTTTATATCGTATTTAACTTTTACGGATAAAAAAATAGTTACAATTTATTTGTATAGTTAATTTTTTTTTATAAAGAACATTGCTATTATTCATTGGTAGCCATAAATATACATATGAAATTCAGAAAAAATAAATAAATTACATATGAAAGTACTATAAAAGCTGCGGTTCTAAAACGATATGATTAATTAAAATTAAGATTGTGAAAATAAGAGCATACATTTTTATGGTGGGACACATGACACTACTATGTGTATACGTACAATGAGTTGATTCAGAGTGAACATGTGTGGATGTGTTTTTCAATGACAATTGGTCAATAGCAGCCCATCATTTCTATCATCTTGCTATTTGACACATTCAAAGGAACTTGGCTACTTGAGATCGAAAAAGAAATAAATAAACATGAGTTAAAGTCAACACTATAATACAAAAAAACATAATCAACGGTTAGACTTAGAACTTAAATAATGCAGGTATATATTATTGCAAATTTGAAGTAAACGAGCTCCAATTCGTCCAGAGACAAGTTAGTTAAGCACTAATGCAATTCCGAGGAGATATCTCCGTTTCCGGGACCTTTAAAAACATTTGAGAAAATTACACGGATGTTTGGATTACAAGTTTAAAAAGTGTAGTTTGATTGTAATTAATTTTACAAATTTGTTTAATTAAAAATAGATTTAAAGTAACTTAATTTATGTTTGGAGTTTTTTATGTTCAAGGAGTAAAAATCACATCTAAATCAACAAAATATTTGTCAAACAAGCAAGTATAACTTTATGAAAGCTAAACCTCAGCTTTAGTTTTCAATGTGAAACCAAACACACATCTATATCATAGATAGATTTTGTGAGTATACACCCCTCCTCTCTTTTTCCTAACATGTTTATAACAACTTCCTTTATAAGGAATATGATATGTTTTTAAATAATTAAGGAGTTAGTATAATATATTAGGATTAGGAAGGCCATTGTAATGTTTTTTCAAATATTTAAAATCTTGGTATAAAGGTAGAAAAAACTAGAAAATTTTATGCAATCTCACAAAAACACAATAAGCTAGGTGTTTTTCAAATTGATAACGGAAGCACCTCATGTGATAATAAACATTGCGTTTGTTGCAACTTACAAACCTGGTCATAAAAATGATGGCATGCGAATGTAGAATGTCTCAGAAAATGAGGAAAAGAACGTTTAAATTTTGAATCCGACTCCAACAATAGGCATTCCACGTTTGGAGGAATAATAATAGGTGAGAGAGAGAAGCATCCCTTCTGTGTGCTCTAAAAGGACCTTTAAGTCTATAAAACTTTAAAGGATGTTGTTGCTAGGTGCACCCAAAATTATTGCTGGTACACCCAGTACTTAAGGGGAAAAGACTGAAATACCCTTAATCCGTAAGCTTTTTAAATTGATCCGTAAAAGGTTTACGGATCAACTTCATCCGTAAGTATTTTATGGATCAAGTTGATTCGTATGCGCTTAATATCAACATACGGATCAACTTGATCCGTACGATTTACGGACCATCCTCATGCATACTCATCACAAATGCGAAGAAAGCACATGGTCATTTTTAATATTTTCAAAAAATACAGGGTGCACCTAGCAATATCCAACTTTAAACAGCGGTTACAACAATTTACTGGACTAAGGGCCCGGTACCAACACCACAGCATCCGCATCCAACTGCACCCCATAAAACTCTAGAACAAAATAATCAAGTCATAAAATAATTAGCTTAAACTTCAAAAAATTTAATAAAGCTATACTCGAGATTTAAATTTGACTCACTTAAATTAATGAGTAGACTTTAAGTTACTTTTTTATTCACAACTTAAGTCTAAACTTTAAATGTTTAACTTAACTCATTTGCATCCTTATAGAAGACAGTGGGATAACATATAGAATGGAATTCAGTAAAGTTTATAATTTTAGTATCATTTATATTTTTAATAAAATTTAGAAGAGATAAATTAGAAAAGCTATAAAATTTACAAACATAAAATATTACTATTAGTACTGAAAATAAGCAAAAATCAATCATCAAAATAAATTTGAATAGATTTAAATATATTTTTAAAAATATATCAAACTTTAAAGAACAAAAAAAATAAACGAGTTAGATAAAATATTATAAATAAAAAAGGAAAAAAACGTATTTCTCGAAATAGTCATACTTCAAAATACTTATCATAAAATTGACTCAAATTATATAAGTTATAGTCATAGATATTAAAGCTTTTTTTTTTTTTTTGCAGTCGCTCTAGTAATTTTTTTGTAATAGACATGTCAAAAAAAGAACTACACCTACATGTATCTGCTCTACCCTACCTCGTTGACGGAAAAATAAAAACTGAAAAACAATACTTGAAAGAACAATGCTTCTACACGAAAAAAAAAAAAACGAAAACTAACTACGTACTGAAAAAAAAAAAAGCCAACTAAAAGACGACAATCCATTAAGATACGAAGAAAACACGATCACGGATTCATGGATTAGTCAATTAGAATCAATGGTTCAATACCAGGAAAAGAAAATCGTTATATACTACTTAAGTAATCTATAGCGAGGTTAAATAATTTGCATACACTATTTGAAAATTTAAACTAAACGAGGTCCAATTCATTACAAGATTGGTAAGTTAAAACAAGTGCACACTTCCAAGAGAACTTAAAAACATTTTGCAGTCTTCCGCGCTAGACGAAAGATATAATTCTGGTCAAGTGGTCAACAAGGCATATATACATTGTTTTATTTCAAACTACATAATGATGATGGCATGAAAATGTAGAAGGGTCTCATCAAGTGAGGAAGATGGAGTTACTACATTTTTTCTACTGATCCAATTAATTAAAAATATCATTTCCTGTAACAATTTTTTTACTAGGCACGTAACAGTTTTTGTCTAAGCCTTTCTGCGTTGAAGGAATCTAGCAGGACTAAAGTCCTTAAGATCAACAATGCTAGAATGCCCATCAATATCAAGCTCAACAGCAGCGTTCCAATTTCGCTATCTCCACCTTCAGTCAATGCTTCTCCACCTGAATTATCTGATTGGTTGCCTTTATAAAACCTGTTGAGGAAGTGACTGAGTGGTTAGAGATTGATCATTAATTGTCGGATTGATTCAGTATATAAATATATATTAAAAATTATATATTATAATATAATTAATGAAATTAGTTGGGCGATCAGTTTGATGCCCGGAGTAATTGTTAAATTATTTGATTTTTTTCATATCAAATAAAAAATAAAATGATAGAAAAAAGTTGTTCTTAAATATAAATTACAAAGAAAGATAATAGATAACAATACAAATGAAAATAATTAATCAAAAGATCAAAGGAGAAGTTTAAAATTAAGATTCTGAAGTGCTTTTTATTTATTTATTGCTAGTAACTTGTGTTTGCTATTGGATTCTTAAGTGTTATAATGTCATAGTTAATTCTTCTAATGAAAGTAATAAACATTATTGAGGGGGTTACAACATCATATAATGAATATGTAACCCGAGTGGATTCATTCTCATAATATAATTTATATATTATAATTCTTATAAACATTAGCTGCATTTTTTTAATACTTTGTGATTGGTTGAAATTTATCAAAAAAATCATTCATTTTACTGAGTTACTCATTTTATTTAACATGCTTAATTAATGCATTTAAGTAAAAATTTACCTACATATATTTTCATAAAATAACTCAAACTTAACTAACAAACTTGCGTTTAACAGAATATATTTTCATAATTGTATTGAATTTAATTTTTTAAATTAAATATTTTATTAGAAATTATAAATTGATTTTATTTCATCAATTTTAGCTCAACTTTGAAAGCATTTCATTTTAAAAATTAGATATATTCAAATTAATTCAATTTTATTTTTCAATTATTCCAAATGAAATGCAAACCTTATAATTCAAAGCTTATTAATTCTTTTAAAATTAATTAAAAATATCATATAAAATACCCATCCTAAAATAAGGGCACTTTAATAAATAATATTAATTAGTAAGACATTTAATAATAGAAAGTGAATTTTGAATGCACATTTATTATTAGTTATTGGAGGAAGGATAATGGATTTTACTGATCTTATAATGAATATTTGACTTCATCATTCATCATGAAAATTTGACATTGACTAATTTAAAATTAGGCTAATTTAAAATTAGGCTGAAAATTAAGGTCTGATCAAAAATTATTTTTGTCAGGAATCAAATTTGGATAATGTTCAAACTATTTAACCTTAGTATATTAACCACTTGTATCCAAATCACTTGTTTATTTATTATATGATATAAAATAATATTCTTTAAATACTCAATTGAAATTGATTTTGGCTTAACATTTAACTAAAAACAAAATAATACATTTTACCTAATTAAAAAATCAATTTAAATAATTACATATTTATAAGAATATAAATTATTTAAAGAATTTTTTATATAACTTCCATCAATGATTTTTTTACTGCATCAATGATATTTAATTATAGAAGTCATTTTGAAAATATCTAAAAAAAATTAAGTCTAATTTAAATAATTATTATAATATACCTCCAACAAAAAAAATCAAAGAAAGATTAAAGAACAGTTCCATTAGGATTAACATAATTTGGTCAACAATTACGTACGACTCTTGGGAAATGTATTGAATAGTATTTTCAAGGATTTTAAAAGATTATTTTCTAAAAAAAAAGTCTTCAAGACTTTTAAAGAGAAATTATAATTGTACAACAATTTGTACAATAAATCTTACAACAAAGAAAGAGAAATGAAAAAAAAAATGAAAAAAGAGAATAAAAATATAATGAATGATATGATAAAGAAAGATAGACACATAAAATAATGTCTTGTAATTATTATAAGAATTATTGTAGGTATATCATATCTCACTTTTAAATGATAAACAAATTTTGTGATATTCAATTAAAATGAACTTAAACACATCTCTCTAATTTGTAGCATTCTTATTCTTATTGCGGCTATCATTTCAATGTTAACATCTTACTGTAGATTGTTGCAATGTGAAACTCATAGGAGATACTAGCAAGAGAACCCCAATTCCTAATCTTTGTCTTCATCAACTTCTAAAAGCTAACCCTCTTGTCCATAGTGCTGACATCACAAGCCTTGCATTGATCATGGTCGATAATGCGATAAGTGATTCTAATGTTGAGGGCTTGAGGCCACTGTTTGTGAGGATAACTTCAATGGGAAATCACCACTAAGCTAGGTGAATAACGATATGCGTGATGTGGCGAATGTGGCAAGGGCCTTTATTAGGAATGACATCCATTTCAATGTATGTTTATATGAAAAATAAGGAGTGACATTATGAAAATAAAGTCTATCTAGATGAATGTTATTGGAAATTGTGGGCTTGGGTGTTGCTCATGTATTTTTTATGTTAGTGTGATATGGTTGGATGAACCAAAATAATTTATGAACATTGGTTTGTTAGTTTCTGATGCTCAATGATGGTTTAGTTAGGATGGAAAGGATTCACTTTATTTATAGGTTTTTGTTTTTCTTTAAAACACCTAAATAAAATTTCAAAAATATATTTAACTATAAACAAATTAGTCATTAAAATGAAAAACTGTTTGTTCATTAAGGCAGTATAAATATATAATTGTAAATATTTTATGTGTATATGTGAAACCAGGTAAGAGAAGTAATTGTAATAGTAAATATCACTCAAACACACCACTTATTTATTAAGGGAGTTTAACTTAATTGATTGATCAAGATACATAAGTTATTATAAATTTTTAGTATTTGTCTTCGATTTTTACGGATAAAAAAATATATCATTTGATTATTTGTTTGGTTATAAATTTTGATGAGGCTTAAAAAAGTAGGGTATTAATAAAAATTGCTAATAATGATGCATTTAGTACTTTTATCAATTGAGTCATCATTGGGGATTATACGAGAGGTGGTAAAAGTGTTCAAAACAGAAATCTTTGAAAATTAATGTTTATAAGAGAAGAGATTATAAAAATTATTTGTGATTAATTATAACGATACATTTACATCTTTTATGAATTGATGTCATTGTTGTTGTGATTATAAAAAATTATTTGTGATAGAATCAACATTCATGCTGATGGATGTCTTTGATATTTAATGATATACCATTCAATAATTTAAGACACCAACACTATCAACTATTTTTGTATTCAATGATGAACAAAATAAACAACTAAAACTATAATGTTAAATTTATAATGTTGATCATGTTGAAAACAGATGCGTAAAATATGTACTCGCACAAGGGCAAGTAAACACAGTGGTATTGTGGTCTTAAAATTTTAGATATTATATCCTAAGGATCAGTTGTATTATTCATTAATTTAAATTTTTTAAACTAAATAATTTTGGGAGTTTTTATCTTGTGTTTGAAAGATTTAAATTCAATTACTTTTGTTAGACCCTAATTCTGTCTGGGCCAAGAAAGAAATAAAAAAAAGAGAAGAAAAGAAAAGAAAAAAAAAAAGAAAAAAAGATGAAAAAAGGAACAGTCAAAAAACAAAAAAGGACTGTGTGACTTATTGTGCTCTCAAGGAGAGCCCATTAGGTCAAGAGTAGAGCACTGCATAAAAAAGGAAAAAAGAAAGTCTGTGTAATGAATGCACATAGGAGGCACGGATCCCGAGGACGAAAAATAGACCATCCAATGACATCATTTGGCAAGTTCTGTCAGTGAAGGGAGAAAGGTCTCAAGGTAATCCCTTCATTCCCTCATTCTCTCTCAGGTTCTTCTCTTCTTCTTCTACATCCTTCTCTTCTTTTCTTTTCTTTTCTTTTCTTTTTCTCTCTTTTTTTACCTGTAGCTTCATCGTTCGTTTCGCCGGTGAGTTCCATGGTCGCCGGCGACATCTGCACATGATGATATCATCTTTTTTTCTTGGTGTTTTATTTTGTTTCATATTTTTTGTGTGGTGGTTTCCCCTTTGGTCGTGCCGTTTTTTTGTGTGAGGCAACTAGGGTTTTTCAACCTTGTTGCATAATCGCAGGTTGGGCCGGATCGCCCTGACCCGGTTCAAACCCAACCCAAAAAAAAACAATTATTGTTTACAACGTGTTTTTAAGATGACCTTTTTCGTTTTGGGCCTAGCCCATTTTTGTGGGTCTGAAATAAAATAAAAACCACTATTTACACTCCTTTTTTTAAACATGCATCCTTTTCTCGTTTCGGACCTAGCCCGTTTATGCTGAAATAAAATATAAACCACTACTTACAACCTTATTTTTAACACATGTACCTTCTTTCATTTTTGGGCCTAGTCTGTTTTTGTGAAGTCTGAAGTAAAATAGAAATCACTATTTATAACCTCTTTCTCAACGTATGCACCTTCTTTCATTTTGGGCCTAACCATTTTTTTGTTGTTAAGTCCAAAATAAAATAAAACTGATGATTACACCCTCTATTTTATATATACACCCCTGTCACTTAGGATGGTGACTACTAAGTCTACTATGTCAGCACTCCGTCAGTGTTGACTAAGTCAAAGTCAACCCTTTGACTTTGTAACAAAAGACAAAACAAAAGAAAATAAAAGTAATTATAAATATTAGTGGATATCTCTTTATTTTATTTTATTTCTTTATTGTCTTTATTGTTTATTTTATTCTTCAATGTGATTTTTTTATCATTGTCTTGTTAGTTTGTTTAATTAATATTGTATTGTAAATATCTCGTTATTCATTTTATCTTTACCACGTTTCAATCTCGCATTCTTAATTACTAAGTGTACTCCTCACTTCTATTCTATCCCTTTCTAGTCCCATTCTATTTATTTGATTTCCTATCACTATGTCAATTATTTATTTATTTTTGCAAATACACATTAGCATTCTTTAGTACATGCTTACGCTCTGTGCACTTCATGCTGGGTCTTGGTGGTGTTTCAATAACGCGTGAGTAAATTTTGTGAAGTCATGTTGGGTCTCCGACTTGCTTGACTTCACAAAGTTTACCACAAAACTAAAATCTTTTCTAAAAAGGTAAAAATTCTCAAATAAATGATCACTCAATTCTCCTTTTTCACGTTCCGCGCACTCCATGTTGGGTCTCCGACTTGCTTGAATTCACAAAGTTTACCACAAAACCAAAATCTTCAAACAAAATAAAATAAAATAAAATCAACCTAACACACAAGCTCTTTTTCTACAAAGAACTACATAAGATTGATTTTCTCATTGCACATGGGGTGATGTAGCTCCATGTGGAGCTTGTAGGCCTTGGATCTTCTTCATCAATGGAGTTCTTTACTTCTTGAAGTTCAATGACAGCGGAATGGAGAAGGAAAAAAGATGATTGGAGACGCCACTTTAAGGAGAAGATGAGTCAAGAACAAGCTCACCACCATAGGAAGCCTTGGATAAGAGCTTGAAGGTAGGAGAAGATGAGTGGAGGGAGAATGAGAGAAGGAGCATGAAATTTTGTGCCTCAAATGATTTTCCACTAAGTGTGCTTAGGTGTCATGAGGCATGTAATGCATGAAGGGCATGCACAAAGTGTGACTATATGATGTGACAATGGGACGTAGCAAGAAAATGCTCACTTTCCCCTTAAGATGGTCTAAAATTTAATTAGATTGGGCTTCTCCCAATTCAATTAAATTTATCTCTCAACACACACACGTCAGATAGTGCACTTAATGCATATGAAATTATAAAACTATCCCTAATACAAAAACTAGTCTTGGTGCCCTAAAATATAAGGGTTGAAAAGTCCTACATTACTAGGGTACCCTCCCTACACTATGAAGCCCTAAATATAAGGCCCAAAAATAATGAAACCTTAATCTAATATGTACTATATTAAGTGGGCTCATACTTAGCCCATGGGCCCGAAATCTACCCTAAGGCTCATGAGAACCTTAGGGTCTTCTCTTGCATCTCTGGCCCAATCTTCTTGGAGTCTTCTATCCAATGCCCTTGGGGGGTAGGATTGCATCATTCCCTCCCCCTTGAAAAGGATTTGACCTCAAATCCGAAGGTTCTTGAAACTTTGGGCTTCTTCCTTCAACACCTATAAAAAGAATAAAAACATATATATTAGTAGTGTATGGTATGTTGGAGTAAGATAAGGTCTGAAAACCCATTTCGTGGGCATCTTCCCATGAGGGAACATGGTTCCTCACCAACTCAATGAGTGGTGCTACAAGTATAAAAAAATATGGGACAAACCTTTTGTAAAAGTTTGTTAAGTCATGGAAGCCTCAAATTTTCCTTATACTTGGTGGAATGGGCCACTCAGGACTGACCTTTATTCTCTTAGGGTTTGTGGTAACCCCATGATCCCTATTTAAAAAATTAAGGAAAGTAATGCAATAAAACATACATTTTTTTTTCTGTATTTTCATGTTGATTATTCCTACCAAAAAGCACAACAAACCTAAGGTGTTCCGCATGAGCACCTAAGTTTGTATTGAAACTAAAAATAAGAACAAACCTACCTAATGAGTCCCTATGTATGTGAATCATGAAGATGTTGGATGCATGAGTGATTTTACAAAAGAGGGTTGCACCACTCAACACATTCATCATACCACCTATCATAGGGATTCAGTGCCTCATAATACCTATTTTGGATACCAACAAAGCACAAGGAGTTAAGCCCTTACGAACCAAACCCTCATCCAACTACTCATTTACTTGTGGAATAACCTCAAGCTTAAGAGGTATGACAGTGCTAAGGAATGTTTCCCTTGATAGGAGAAGGTAGAAAGATTGTTTAAGAAGGAGTGCTCTTTGGATATCATTTTTTGTTGCAAAATGATTTTCCTTCTTAACAATCTTCTTGGAGGAATCCTTTTCCTCTTTTTCCTTCCCATTGGCCTTTGAAGACAAGACTTTACTATCCTTCTTTTTCTTTTTTCTTTTTTTCTAGTTTTTCTTCCTCATCCCTTTTATCTTTCATAGTTAGTTGATCTTTGGTCACCTATGAAGGCGTTTGAGGATGCAACACAAATTTAGTGCCAAGATGGGTGAGGGTAATCTCATTAGTTAGGCCATTGTAAATGATCTTCCTATCAAATTGCCATGGCCTTCCTAAAAGAATATGCCCTGCCTCTATGGGAACTATATCACAATTAACTTCATCCTTATATGTACCAATGGAGAAAGGTACCTTCACATGTTGGTTAACTATCATTTCTCCTTGCTCATTGAGCCAGTGAAGTTTATAAGGTTTTGGATGGGGAATGATAGTGAGGTTCAACTTGGAAACTAATCTTATGCTACAACAATTGCAACAAGATCTACTATCCACAATGAGAGAACAAGTTTTATCTAAAATTTTGCATCTTGTATGAAAGATTTTCTCTCTTTGGGATTAAGAGGCAATATGACCCCTCATAATCATGGTTTTCTTTGTGGGGGCATTGAGAGGAAATGTGACCTCTCCCAATACATTTGAAGCATTTAATGTAGCTAGTCTTTTGTTGGGAACTAGTCTTAGGGGTGGATTTCTCTATGGTCTTACCCTTATCTTCCTTAGGTTTTGAAGGTGCAGCCCCCAAAATTCCTTGGGCTTGGTCCTTCCTTGGATAAGAGTGAAAAGTCATAAGATTTTGAAGAAGACTTTATTTTAAGTTGTTGCTTCACTCTTATACAAAGTTGGACTAGCTCATCTAGGTCCTTATATGGAAGGAGTTCAACCTTGTCCCTCACTTCCATATTAAGCCCACTAAGGAACCTAGCTATGCTTGTTCTTTCCTCCTTCCTAAGTCCAGCTCTTAAAAGGAGTAGTTCCATTTGTTGTCTATATTCTTCAACACTCATACTCTCTTGTCTAAGCCTTTGGAGCTTGTCCATAAGCTCCCTTTCATAGTAGGAGGGAATGTGCCTTTTCCTAAGGGCATTCTTAAGATCATTCCAATACTCTACTTGAGGATCCCCATGAATCCTTCGTTCCCTAACAAGGGAGGTCCACCAATAGAGGGCATACCCTTGAAAGCTAAGGGTAGCCAATGGAACTTTTCTCTCTTTGTTAATATGATGGCATGCAAAGAGTTGTCCAGCCTTCATTTCCCAATCTAAGTAGGCCTCAACATTATCTTTTCCATGGAAATATGGAAGGCTAATGTTAACCTCTTGAGGCCTTCTATCTTTTCTCTTCTTTGGGAATGATGTTTAGTATGTGAACTATGACGCCCTCTATAATAGTCACTAAGTTCTTCACTTAAACTCTTGCAAGAGTCATGACTACTATAGGAGGCATGTTTTTCTCTTTTCATTTCTTTCATTATTTTTCTTCTTTCTTCCTCTCTTATTTGTTCTCTTTCATCTTGATTTATTTCTACCCTCTTTTTTCCTTTTTCTTTTTTGTCTATTTTTTCTTTCCATAACTTGAGGGAACTCAACTCATCTAAGATTCTTGATAGAGGATCCTTATGACTAGTACCCTCACCATTAACACTAGATGAATGATAACTCATGTTGGTTCCTAAGAAAGAACTCAAGATAAGCGTGATAAGCAAGAAGAAAGTATTATGTAATTACAAGATAAACTAGGCGTGACTAGTAAAGAAAATAAGCTATGAAAGTAAGCAAGAAATTAAAGTGTAAGAAATGTAAACTAGGCGGATCCTAGGAGTGTTTGGATGACCACATTTAAGGTTCTTAGCAAAACACTCACTATCTTAAGGGAAAATTGCCTAAAATTATTACACACAAATGGAAGTTTGGTAACCTATTGTAGGCTCCCAACACACTTCCAATGAAAGGCCTTTTTGTTACAAAATTTGAAAGCAATGAAGGTAAGTAAATTGCCAATTACAAAATTACAGAACGGTCCTTAATTTTGGTGGTTGTTCTCTCTTACGGTGGTTGGCCCCTTGCTTCTTGACTCAAATTATTCAAGGGACGACATCAATCTTCCTTTCCAATTCCCTATATGGCAGCTCACAAACAAGGAAACAGAGAGACAAGCAATAACCAAAGACCAAAAAAATAAAATGAAAGCTAAACCAATAGAGTTTTTAACAAGACAAATTTTCAAGGATTATTCAACAATTAAAGCAATGAAAAGCACATAAAAGCAAGTTAGGACTCAAAGAGAAACCTAGAATGGCTCTAGAGTAGAGAAGAAAAACTAAAAAAAAATAACTCAAGAAACCTCTAGTTTTGACACTTGTTTTCACACTAATTTTCAATTGAAATTTCATAACTTAGATTGGTATAAAATAGGCACCAATTATAGAACAAATTTTGAGCCAAACAACAAGCACACTTCCCTTTCACTTTTTTTTTCTGGACACTAATTTTTCTACCAACGTGTGTGATTTTTCTTATTTTTTCCATTTATCAAAATCACTTGGTTATTTTTTTCTGATTTTTTTTCCAGATGTCTAGAAAATTCAGTAAAAATTTAAGCTCAAAATTCGTAGTGACCAATTCCCAGTAATTTTTACAAGTTCGTATGTTCAAGCTGCCAGCACCAATGATTTCAACCTAGAAATCAAGAGTAGTGTTTATGTTGCTTAAGGCTTGGATAGTTACAATTTATGTTTTCTTATGCTCAATTGTCTTGAATAACATAATTCAAGAGAGCTTAAGACTTATATTGATTCACAAATCCAGCCACAACTCAGCACCACAAGAATACATGAACAAATGTATCTAGAATTCAATCAACCAAAATCAAAATTCAACACAAACTTGGAACATAATGTGACAATTATTATGACTAAACATGACTCTAAGACAACATGGATTAAGTGATTTACACTTAGATTTTTGTGTTTTTTTTTCTAATCAATATTTTGGAAGAAAATTTTGATCTAAAGGTTCAGCACAAGAAGATTATGATTGAAAAATGATAGAACCCTAAAATCAACATAAAAACATGATTCAAGAGTAGATCTATAAAATTTGAACCATAGAAATGCAAGAACAAGGGTAGATCTAAGATTTAGTCAGTTTATTTTTTTGAATCTACTCTAAAAATAAACCAAACCACAAGACAATGGAAGATATACATGGAGAATAAGATGAAGAACAAGGAATTAAAGTGAATTGACCGAACAAAAAGATAGAGGAAGTAAAAGAACATCACTTAGATGAAGATGCTCTTGATACCACATGATGTAGCTCCATGTGGAGCTTGTAGGCCTTGGATCTTCTTCATCAATAGAGTTCTTTGCTTCTTGAAGTTCAATGACAGTGGAATGGAGAAGGAATAAAGATGATTGGAGACGCCACTTCAAGGAGAAGATGAGTCAAGAACAAGCTCACGACCATAGGATGCCATGAATAAGAGCTTGAAGGTAAGAGAAGATGAGTGGAGGGAGAAGGAGAGAAGGAGCACGAAATTTTATGCTTCAAATGAGGTCTGAACTTTGAAGTGTAATTCTCAAATGATTAAAGTTGAAAAAAATGCACACACAAGACCTCTATTTATAGCCTAAGTGTCACACAAAATTTGAGCTAAATTTGAATTTTTATTCAAATTTCACTTGAATTTGAATTTGTGGAACCAAATTTGGAGCCAAAATTTCACTAATTATGATTAGTGAATTTTAGCTATGGTTCAGCCCACTAATCCAAGATCAAGTCCAAGATTCTCCACTAAATGTGCTTAAGTGTCATGAGGTACGTAAAGCATGAAGGACATGCACAAAGTGAGACTATATGATGTGACAATGGGATGTAACAAGCAAATGCTCACCTCCACCTTAAGATGGTCCAAAATTTCATTGGATTAGGCTTCTCCTAATTCAATTAAATTTATCTCCCAACACACACATCAAATAGTGCACCTAATGAATGTGAAATTATAAAACTACCCCTAATACAAAAACATGTCTAGGTGCCCTAAAATACAAGGGCTGAAAAATCCTACATTATTAGGGTACCCTCCCTACACTATGAAGCCCTAAATACAAGGCCCAAAAATAATGAAATCTTAATCTAATATGTACAAAGATAAGTAGGCTCATACTTAACCCATGGGCCCGAAATCTACCCTAAGGCTCATGAGAACCCTAGAGCCTTCTCTTGCATCTCTGACCCAATCTTTTTAGAGTCTTCTATCCAATGCCCTTGAGGGGTAGGATTGCATCATGTGAATACGTAGGGGTAAGGGCAAACACCTTGTCAACCTAAAAAACTAAAAAAAAAAACATAAAATTCCATTCTTTTTTCCCTAAAAAATAAAAATTCCCTTTCTTTTTCTAAATATATAAAAAATATGACAAACACAATTTATGTTCTCAAGGGAAAATAATAATCAAAAGAATCACTTTATTTTTTAGCACACTCAATTAAAAGTTGTCGTCTTCATGACGAGCGCGTGGGGTGCTAACACCTTCCTCGTGCGTAAACGACTCCCGAATCTTTTTTTTTTAAATCGTAGACCATTCCTTATATTTTTATTTTCCTGACGTTTTCCTTTAATCAATGTTGGTGGTCACTCCCCAAGTTTTCCTTTTTTCGGGAAAACGATTTATCTAATTTTATTTCACCGTCCTGTCGTGGCCCATGTTGCGACAACTTTGTAAAAACAAAACTCTAGAATGATCAGAGATAGTGCAAAAAAATTATTAGATAAGAAGGCCTAGAACTATGATTAAATCTTACAATTAAAGTCCCCCAATTCCACATTAATTGAATTGTCATGTTTATCAATTATTTCTTTCTCTTGAGTAGGAATGCAAAATGGGTTGGGCCAGGCAGGACCGTCCACTAGCTCGCTATCAATTTGGCGAGGCAAGGTGAAGATCTTGGCCCACCAGCTCATTGTGGCCCACCCTGCCATATTAATTATTTTTTTATAAATAATAATTATATTAATATATGAGACTACTAAAAAAAGGGTGGGCAGGGTCTTTCAATTTGGTTTATGTTTAATTACTTTGTATTATTTAAGATTTTAAGACTAGTTTTAGAGTTTATGGCTTTGTATTGTGATTTAGCTACTTGGTTGATTTATTATTATTAGTTACTATTGAAGACTATTAGTATTTTTTGTGGTTTAAATACTTTGTGTGATGTAAGATTTTGAGACTAGTATGTTATTTTGAATACTTTGTATTGTCAATTATTTTTTAAGAGTTTATTTTCTCAAAGGGTGGGTAGCCCGTCAGCCCACCTTCAGGTGGGATGGGTCAGCATGTTCAACTCGTCAAGTCTAAGTGGGCTAGCCTATTTTTCCATCCCTACTCTTAAGGTTGTTAAAGGTTTTGGCCAAACACTTCCAATAGTATTTCTCTTAATTTAGTTCTAATTTGATCAATTAAGAAATAAATTACAACTTACGAGAAAACATAAGCGCATGGAGAATGATAACCAAAAATCCCTAAAATGCATTTGGTCAATCTTCATTCTAAGGGATTCAGTTGTTCTATAATTTCATTATATTATACGAAACTGATCACAGATGCACAAATAACATAAATATAGATTGATCAAGTCTAATGAGAAATTAAGCATGATAGAAAAACATAATTAATTAAATAAAGACAATTTCAATTAAGTAAAACTAGGTTTTATCTGCAGATTACATCAAAACCCTAGAAAGAAAGGATTAGTCGGCCATAAGCACAAACAAACAAAACAATAAACTCATATACATGAGAAAGATATGGGAATAAGAAAAATTACAATTAGAAACCCCCAATCCAAAAGAGCTCTCACATTATGCCTAGGTAACTCACATAGTCAAAATTTGAAAATTAAGAAAAAAAAATCATTTACAAATAAAATCTCAACTATTTATAGGCTAATGGGCCTTTTTAGTCTAGCAGGGGTAAACACGACCAATGCTTAGCTAAGCATATGGTCATGCTTCAAGTTCGTAGTGCTCCTCAATTTGCATACCACGTGGATAGGGTTGTGCTTAGGTAAGCATGACTCTATGCTTAATTAAGCACAAGGTAGTGCTTCAAGTTCGTAACACTCTCCATTTTGCATGCCTCATGCATGGGGTAGTGCTTCAAGTTCATAACACTCTTGTTGTGCAACCAAGGGGGATAAACACTAGGGAGATTTATAACAATGGGTTATGAGCTACCACATAATTGAACTTCATACCACACTTTAATCCAAAACTTTAAGGCTCAAGTTTACGGGTCTTTACTTCACTTATATGGTGTTCAACCTTCTTATTCCTATACGATATGAGACTTCACCTCACACTTATAATCCAACAATCTTCCCTTCAAGTGTGAATCTCATCCATATGATAGTCTCCCCCTCGAGCAAAAATCATTTTCATCCATGAGTATTTCCATGGTGAACATTAGAGTCCACATGCTCGGGATATTTGTACTGCCGCTCCATCCATGGGACACGTCGCCTGGACCCACCAGTAGGAAGACTTTTGATCAATGTTTTTAAAATTGGACCAACCATTGAACCGGTGAAGGCATTGGTTCACGGTTCAGTGGCTCAACTAGGAGGTCGAACCAGTTTTAATAAAATAATATATTTAAAAAAATAGTATAATATACTAACTAATATCAAACAAAAAAATGATTATCATAAATTCATAATATTAAAAATTAAACTACACTTAAAAGTATCAAAAGTCATAACATAACAAAAAAAAAATACATTTGAAACCAAATCTAATACAACATAATAATATTTAAGTTCAACAATACCAAATAAAATCCATTTGCAACCACAATTAAAAATTAAATAATTCATATAAATAGTAATTAACTAATCACTATAATATTCAATGAGGTTGCTTCCACCAAATTCAAACATGTTAAGAATAGTTTCTTCACTAGTTCAACCACCATCACCACTTTCAACTTGAAACACCATAGTGTCAAGATTTTCATCACCTAGTTAAATAACAAATAAGTAGGAAAATAAGATTTTAACTCCAAAACAACACTTGGCTAATGAAACATATTCAATGTAACTAAGCAAGTAAATATTAACCTTCATTATTTTTTGATGGTTCACAAATTGGAATTTCATTCTCATGATACAAAACACTTTCAAGAGCATCAATATCAAGTTCAAGAGGTGCTTGTTCCTCTTCTTCCTCAGTTAGCCCAAAAATCAACTTGGTCAATGGATTCATAGTCAATAGGATCATAACATGTCTTCTTGTATCGACTCCTAAAATCAAGCATCACAATATAAAAAAAGGTCAATTGTTGTTAAAAGAAAGTAATACAATGTTTTTGACTTTTGTTTTGACATAAATAAATCTTTATACCTATTTCCATCATCAAAGAGAAGATGGTCCAACATCCTTACTATTGTGTGGAAATATAAAATCTTATATATAATATGTTTTGAATTAATTGCACTTATAGACTTCAATACCATAAAATTAGTGTGCATAAATTATCCATGGCCAATGCATTTTTAATGTGTCGTTCAAAGAGCCTACACAATACATAACTCATTACATGGATTCAAATTCACTTACATACCAAACAGACACATAAACAACATATGGCCCCTATCCATCAATTAAAATAAGCTACAAAATCAAGCAATTGCAAACTCCATTCTCATGTAAACCCTTGATTCCTTAAATCTCGATCCCTTATATCTACATTATTTCCTTATAATGATGAATTGCAACTAACTTCAACCAAAACAAATTATTGATGTTCCATGTCAATGCTTATGAAGAAGGATATGTACATATCTACATTATTTAGATGGTCAAAAGCAAAAATCGAAAATTTTCAATGTGTAATATACTAATATCATGATTCATGACAAATTTCCATCAATATGTAGAGCACAAATAAAATGCTAGAGGAAAATCACTTTGCAACTACATTTTTATCAAAATAAAACAACAACAACAACAAGTAGCAACAAGAACAAATAATAACACACATTTTTTTTGTTTATGATCAAAGCCAGAAATTTTTCAATGAAAAGTTAAAATCAGTAGAGTATATAATATATCAGGAAAAAAAGGGAGCCAAAGATACTACCAGGAACAAAGAAACACAAGGAGTAGAGATACTATCAGAAAAATAGGAGAACCAGAGATACTACCAAGTACCAACAAGTTTCTACCTAGCACTCTATCGAAAGTGAAACAATCAAAGAAAAAAAACAAAAAGCTAACATCAGTGTAGAAAATGGAAATTGATCACCACCAAAATAAATTGTGCAAGTGCAACACCACGTAGTTGTTGCTGTTGCAATTTCAATATGACGAAGAAGAGCCCAGAAATGAGAAGAGGCGTTGACGAAGAAGGGAAGCGTTGTGGTGGTGGTGTGCGATTTAGGGTTCTATTTGTGGCTAAGTGAAACATTTACGTGCCCAAGGAAAGTGCAAAAGAAAAAAAAATACCCAAAGCATAAAAACAACATCATTTTGAATAGTTTTTTTTTTAAAAAAAAACAAAACAAAAGAAGTGATTTCTATTGAACCGCTCAAACCATTGAAACCTTCAGTTTCCCCGGTTTGAGGTCGGTTCACTTGCATAGCAGTTTTGGGGGTTAACTAGACCAGAAAGGCAACCGATTCTCGGTTGAACCGGCTGGTCCCCTCCGATTTTCATAACCATGTTTTCAGTATAAGGGATCGCCAGGCCAAGGATCCACTACCACCGTCGTACTCGTTCGAGCTAGTCACCAAGTCGAACTATCGACTTTGATACCAATTATTGTGCAACCGAGGGGGGTAAACATCGAGAAGATTTACACCAATGGGTCATGAGCAACCACATAAGTGTGGTGTCAAGTTCACTTATATGGTTGCTCCTGGCCCATTGGTGTAAATCTTCCTGGTGTTTACCCCCTTCAGTTGCACAATAATTGGTATCAGAGCCGATAGTTAGGCTTGGTGACTGACTCAAATGAGTAAGATGGCGGTAGTGGATCCTTGAGCTAGGTATCCCTTGCTTTGAAATTCTTCCTAGCGTGTGTCCCGTGGGTGGAGCGACGGTGCAAGTATGTAGAGGATATAGGCTCTAATGGCCAGCATGAAAATACTCGTGGATGAAAATGACTTCCACTCGAGGGGGAGGCTACCATGTGGATGAGACTCACACTTGAGGAGAAGATTGTTGTAGTACAAGTGTGAGATGAAATCCCACACCGTGTAATAATGAGAAGGTTAAACACCATATAAGTGAAGAAAATACCTATAAATGAGAGCTTTAAGGTTTTGGGTTAAAGTATGGTGTCAAGTTTCTCATTCCTACACGATGTGAGACTTCACCTCACACTTGTACTTCAATAGTTCTCCATTCTCATTCTCCGTGCATGGGGTTGTGCTTGGGTAAACACAACACTGTGCTTAATTATGCACATGGTAGTGCTTACGTGCTTGAAGCCAATTTCATCCTTTTTGCACTCCTTTTACATTCCTTTGGAGGTTCACAAGGCCTACACCAATTTTGCACAAATTAGACTGAAACAATCAATTCAAGTGCCCATAATCAATGAAATGGTGCAAGAAATCCCATGAAAATTAAGACCAATGTAGGGTTTATCAAAGACATAATTAAAATTATCATTAGATGTAACTAAAATTATAGAGTATAAAAGTAAATTATTCAGAAGAAAATCTATTACTATAGATAAATAATGTCAACCATACAATATATCTCTTACCTTAAAATTAATTAGCTTGTTGAAGAAAGATTTAGTTATTTGCGCACATTAAATGATATCTCACCATTCTAATACTTTTATAAGTTTTTAATTTTGAATTAATTTAAATTTTATATTTATCTCTTTTTTAGTTTTTTATTATATAACATAAATTATGTTTTATATTGAAGAATAAATTTTAATGAAAAGAGGACAAAAGGAAAAAAAATAAACAATATATTTTTAATTAAGTCGTAATATAATTTTAGATTTTTATTTGAAATATTGGATTGTGTATTGCTGACATGCTGTTGCAAAACAAAGCTAGAGTGATTGATAACTGCTAATTATGAGTATATTTTTGGGGTTAAATTATATAAGAATTTGTAATTTTTCTCTTCTAATTCTTCCTTTTTGAGCAAATAATTGTTAAATTAGCATCATTTAAGTTTTTATGCAGAAAATATTAAAAGTGATGAATTTATGATGCTTAGTGAATAAAATAAAGCAAAAAAAGGATAATTTAGGAAAGCAGGCTAGTACAGGAAAGTAAAGGTGGGCTTAGCGCAAGAAGCCCGCTTAGCTAAGCTAATCTGCACCTATATAAGAAGAGAGAAGAATGAAAAAATCATACAGAAATTCTAAGAGAATACAATTCCTTATGGAAGACAGAGACTAGAAGAAGGAGAAATAATCATTAGGAGTCATTCCTTCCTTCCATCCTCTTTTCTTATCTTATCCCCCTTCACTAAATATTCTCCTCTTATAATTGCAAAGCCTCCTATGACTATGAGAGGCTAAACCCCCTTTGTTGGAAACTTGGTAGCCAGCTACTCTTTATGTAATTTCTCCTCTTACCTATTTATAAATATTACATTTGCATTATCTTTTCTTGTGTTTAATATTATTGCTTGTGTCTTGATCACCCATTTGCATGGTAAGTTTTAGGGGTAGCGTTGGGAGATGCTATTTTCTAATAGAACTGGGAAATGGTATCTAAATAAAGTCATCACTAGGGATAGGTTGATATTTTTTTAGCCTGTTATACATCTCTATTTTTAATGCAATTTACTATTTTAGCTATGCAAAGGGATTTGGGAGAGAAAATAGATAAATTAGGCTCTTTCATGTTGGGGACCAAAGTTAGAGTATACTAGTAGATGTAGGTGTAAATTGGAATAATTATAAATAGAGAAAAATCATTAACATTACAACAAAGAGTAGCTCTGGTAGGCTAAGTTCCCAACATTCTCATCTTCTGAATTTACTTCTACAATATTATTGGGTTCTCTAATTTTTCTGTCTTTAATTAATCAACTTAAATTCTTGTTTAATTTCTTCTCTTATTTGATTTAATTTCCTACCAATTTAAATTATTATTTTTCTCATAACCTTTTCTAGTCAATTTTCTTTAACTTCTTTTATTAATAAAATATTCATCTTCCTAAGTACAAACAAAATCCATGTGGATTCAACACTTGGACTTTCGTTTTAACTTTACTACTTGGGACCAATTGGTGCATTTGCCAATCCATCAACAGTGACCTCTAAAGATAACTCTAATATCGGATCCCTTATCATAAGACTTAAAGTATCATAGAAATTTGCTTTTATTTGGGATGGGAAAGTGGTTTTCAGAAAATTGGATGAGGTTCTTTGTTGTTCCTGTTGTTCTACGTTTTGGGGATAACACAAAGAAGGGCATTACCTTGGGCACCCAACACAAGTGTTGGTACACCCAGCAATTAATGTGAAGTGGCAAAAATGCCCTTCACATTAATTTAAAAAACCTTTCTCTTGCACTTTCCTTCTTCTCTATGAGTTCCGTACAGTGCCGCTACTCCTTTCTTTTTCTTCCGTTCTTCTCCCACTGTTGGTGCCGCTTGTCACTCCATTGCGGTTGTCCTCGCTTTCTCCTTCGTTGCTGTAAGTTGGTCATCAGCTTTTCTGGTTTATTTTGCCCTGCCATTGTCGTTGTTAGGTGTGGAAGGGGATCCGTATAGACCATACAGATTGGCAATCCGTATTAATTTACTTAATCTTAATTAATTAATTAAAATTGTTATTTTCCTTTGGTTTGTAATAATTATTTAATTCAATAATTTTTTTTGTTATTTGTTCATGCAAATTAATTATATTTGAAATTTGAAATAGTTAGTTGTAATATTTTTATCATATATTTATGTTTACTAGAATTACTGATATTTAGTCTATAAATATTTTTTTAAAAAAATGTATATTGATTTAAGAATATATAAAAGTTTTAAAAAAATTAAATAATAAATTGGTGAAAATATATTTATGAACGTGAAATATTATTTGAAGAATGACATTAATTTTTATGATTGTTTTAATGTGCAGATTATGGTTAGAACCAGAGGTTTGGGTCGAGCTTCAAGCAGGATTATAGGAAGAACATTAGGTAGAGAAGTAAGTCGTGATGCCAATGAAGGCCCCCAACAGAAAAGGCCCACAACATCTACACGTAGGCAACGAGAAGGTGCATGTGTTGCTGAGGATGTTAAGCATGTGGATCATGTTGTTGAAGAGCTTCATAAACAGCCTGGAGAGGCACCTGTTGATGATGTAGTTAGTGATGCTGAGGGTGTTCCAGGAGGTCCCCACGATACATCAGTTTTGATGGACTATGTTCATTATGTGGCAGTGACAATTTGGAATGAAGAGGTAGTTATATTTTAAAATTAATAATATTTTCATAGCTATTTGTTATTATTGTTCAAATGATTTATATTTTCAGGAACCTGAGTTGAAGTTATCCTCCCATGGAAATAAGGTAGAGAAATTTGGCAGGCCTGCTCCAGAGATTGAAGTCTTAATGGCTGCCACATGATTAAGTCTTCTAATTGCATGTTCGTTGGATATTGGTGATCGAGGACTTATGTCTGCTTTTGCGGAGAGGTGGCATAAGGAAGCTAGCAGTTTCCATCTGCCGGTAGAAGAGGTGACTATCACCCTGGATGATGTGGCATCATTGCTACATCTGCCCATTACAAGCTCCTTCCATAGCTTTGAGACTCTTCAAGTGGACGATGCCATCTTCCTCTTAGTTGAATTGCTTGAAGTGAGTTCTGAAGAGGCAAGAGCTGAGACAGTATAATGCCATGGGGCATATGTTCGGCTATCCTGGCTATGAGACATATATTGGAGCAAATGTGACGCAAGACAATGGATTATAGCAACTCGAGCATATTTTTTGCATTTGGTAGGTTGCACACTCTTTGCTAACAAGAGTGTCACACACGTTCATGTGATATTCTTGGACACATTTTGTGACTTGACACAGGGTGGAAGCTACACATGGTGTGTTGTTTATGCTGAGTATTGTTTTGATTGTTTATGCTGACCACCGTGCATTCAGAGAGTTTGAGATAATCTCTTTATTTTCCGAACATATCCGTTGGGGTCTATCTATTGTTATACACTGACCAGATAGGGTTGTGCAACAGTTTAGGTATGTGCAAATCATTCCACCACACCCTGTTGCTCCATGTCTATCTGTAGAAGAGATTGATTATAGATGGATTTAGTTTTCTGAATACCTTGCACCGGTGGGTCAAATATGTATTGCACCCGAACAGTGTGCAGTAGACTACATGGAGTGGTTTTACATGATATCTCATCCTTTCATGACTCCCGCACAGCTTGGGGATCCTCCTAGACATCCACCTGTGGTGCATGATGACACATTTGTTGAAGTAGATGTTCCTCAGCAGCCTGTGGCGACAACGACTATGGACGAAGCACCTGCAAATGCACATGCTGATGTAGGGCACCCTCAACGTGTAGTGGTAAAATTTATTGTCAATTGTCATTGTTACTCCTTTTATCTGAAACCTAAAATTTTTTCCTTGTTGTCAATGTCCTAGGAGGCTTGACAAGCAATAGCTGAAAGGTTGGAAAGGTTGCTCAACCTAAGGATAGTGACTGAAGGAATAGAAGCATACACTGTCACCGAAAACTGCCTAAGGATCACAAGATGTGTGACTAAGCAACGGAATGTATATGTTCGATCGAGACGAAGGCGATGAATTGAAGACGCGTGAAGACTTTTATGATTTTTTAGGTTTTATATGAATTATGTATGCAATATCATTAAACAATGTTTATTATTTAATGTTATTTGATAAGATTTTTAATTATTATCATTTATGTTGTATGTGTATTCTAAATTAATCACCAATTGATATTATCATGTTAAACCTTTAATGGCACTAATTAGTGAAACCATCGTAATTTGTTATGTAACACTAAACCACAATTAGTGAACCTTGACTAGTAAGCTAACCTTAAACCCTAATTAGTTAAGCAATCATAATCCCTACCTAGTAAGGTAGCCTAAAATCGCCATTAATCAAGTAACCATAAACCCTAGATGGTCAAGTAAAACTAAATCCTAATTAGTCACGTAACCATAAATCCTACAGAGTGAAGTAACCCTAACCCCTCATTAGTCAAATAACTTTGGCATAAAAACACTAAAACATAAATAATTATATACCGTTTAAAGCTTAACTAAAAGAGATAATTATATGAACGTCCAATGAAACACGCGTATATTATCGTATTACATGACAACTGCATAAGTAACTAAATGTTCAATCTTCACCTAAATCAACAAAGTTTGTTTTCAACCTTGACAAATTTGTATACTCTTGCATTCTACTAATATATGGTATAGGTCACTGCTTTGCCTGATGATGAAAATGTGTAACCATAACAAAACTACTGGCAGTAAGGGACAACGACCTCTTAGAAATACCTATTACATAGGGACATACACATTCAAATTATCAGAACAAATTTTTTTACAAAAATTACACAAACAGGATGATCATGCTTTTACCTAAACAAAATGATTGTCACACACATGACCGATACCATATAACGCGATGTACATAACAATCTATTAGTGGTTGACTTCTAAGAGGAAAAAATGACATGCTTTGTTGAGGAGAAAGAAAAACAAGGATGACATTATACCTTGATGCAATCACATATCCCATGTCGGTTATATTCATCTACTTATCCATGGTAACCTGCATGTAACAGTTATAATTACATTTATTTAAACCAAATTGAATCCATCAAAATGTAAATAAAAACTTATATATCATGGATAATCCATCAACAAGTAGGGACCATTTTAATTCCTCAAATTTGTCTATGCCACCAAGCAGCTTGATATACTCATCAGACCATTTTGCAAGTTCTTTAAGCAAATGGTTTCGAACCAAAGACCATGAATCCTCACCCATACATAATAAGGCAACAATTGCATGATATCCATAGTTACCATCAACTTTGACATCAACAATGTTTTCAATGGAATCATGAATGCATGGATGAAATTGATCCAACATCAGTATGATCCTTCTTAGTTTTGCTTGGTTAAATGATGATGCATTATGTTTGACTAAAGAATTACTATTTTGCACAGAATGTAATGCATTAACATACTCTCAGTAAGACAAACCATGCTTTGTTGAACTTTGATATTTGATTGTCAATTTCTTCTTAGCACCTTTTGGTTTCACCTTTTCTAGAGGAGCACACATAGAGCTTGGATAAGGGTAGACAGTTTCCCAAAGTTTACTCTTTAGAGTAACTTTGCCACAAATATCAAACTCTTCAAACCGCTTGGATATGGTTTCCATCTCTTCGGTTATGCTGACATCGGGCTTATTTCAATGTGGGCCACGACGAGACAACAAAATAAAAAATTAGATAAACAAATTGTTTTCCAAAACAAATGGAAAACTTACTTAGGGAGTCACCACCAACGTTTATTTAAGGAAAACGTCGGGAAAACAAAAAAAATAAGGAATGGTGTATGATTTGAGAAAAAAAGATTCCGTTTACACATAGGGAAGGTGTTCGCACTCCACACCCTCATCATGAAGACGACAACCTTTAATCGAGTTTCGCTAAAAATAAAATGACTTCTTAATTATTTTTTTTCCCTTGAGAACATGAGTTATGTTTGTTATATTTTTTGTTTATTTAGAAAAAGAAAGAAAATAATATATTTTTATTTATTTATTTGGAAAAAAGAAGAAATTTTATGTTTTTTTTACATTTAGTTTTACTTTTTTAGGTCAACAAGGTGTTTGCCCCTTACTCCTACGTATCCCCAGGTGTAATGAGTAAATCAAACTTACGTAATTCTTTGTAGAAAAAGAGCTTTTGTGTTGGGTTGATTTTATTTTATTTTATTATTTTTTTGAAAGATTTTGGTTTTGTGGTAAAATTTGTGAATTCAAGCAAATCAGAGATCCAACATGGCATTCACAAAATTTACTCATACTTTATTGAAACACTGTCAAGCAAGTCGAAGACCCAACATCGAGTGCGCGAAATGTGAAAAAAGAGAATTGAGTGATCGTTTATTTGAGAATGTTACATTTTTAGAAAAGAATTTATTTTTATGTTAAACTTTGTGAACTCAATCAAGTCGGGGACTCAACATGTCATTCACAAAACTTACTCACACATTATTGAAACACCACCAAGCAAGTCGGAGATCCATAATGGAGCACACAAAACGTAAGCGTGTACTAAAGAATGCTAATGCAAATTTACAAAAATAAATAAATAAATAATTGACATAGTGATAGAAAATCAAATGAATAGAATAAGGATAGAAAGTGATAAAATAGAAGTGGGGAGTACACTTATTAATAAAGGATGCAAAATTGAAACGTGGGGAAATAAGATTCATAAAGAGATATTTACTATGCATTATTAATTAAACTAGCTAGACAATGATAAAAAGAAAATCACATTGAATAATAAAATAAACAATAGAGACAATAAAAAAATAAAGTAAAGAGCTATCCACTACGATTTATGATTAATTTTATTTTATTTTTAATATTCTTTTTGTCCTTTTATTTTTGTCAAAGTCAAAGGGTTGACTTTAACTTTATCAATATTGACGGAGTGCTGACATGGTGGGCTTAGTCATTGTCCTAAGTGGCAGGGGTTCATATATAAAGGTGGAGGATGTAACCAACAATTTTATCTTATTTCGGACTTAATAAAAAAAATGGGCTAGGCCCAAAACAAAAGAAGGTGCATGTGTTGAAAAAAAAAGGTCTAAGTAGAGGTATTCTTTTTCTTTCAAACTTCATAGCGGTATTCATTTTTTTTCAAACTTCACAAAACTGAGTTAGACCCAAAAGGAAAGAAGGTGCATGTGTTTATGAAATGGGTGTAAATAGCGGTTTTCATTTTATTTTAGACTTCACAAAAAATGGGTTAGGCCCAAAATGAGAAAAGGGTGCATGTCTTAAAAATGGGATGTAAATAGTAATTTGTTTTTTTGGGGTTGGGTTGGAACCGGATTAGGACGACCCGGCCCAACCCGCACTTAGACAGCAGGGTTGGAAAATGTTGGACAAGTGGCCTCAGATATCTTAAGAAGGGGGGGGGTTGAATTAAGATATTACAAATTATTTCCCCAATTAAAAGTTCTATTTAACTTTCTATTCAAGTTATAAATTCCCTTAATAACAAATTCCTTAAATAATGATTCAAAAGAACAATTTGAATATGAATATAAAACAATAATAAATAAAGGAGTTTAAGGGAAGAGAAAATGCAAACTCAGATTTATACTAGTTCGGCCACACCCTTGTGCCTACGTCCAGTCCCCAAGCAACCCGCTTGAGAGTTCCACTATCTTGTAAATTCCTTTTACAAGTTCTAAACACACAAAGACAATCCTTCCTTTGTGTTTAGAATCCTTTCACAACAAGAGACCCTCGGTCTCTTAATCCCTTTTCAGAATAAAGAAGAAGAGAAGAAGAAATCTCTCTTGAAAGAGATAGATCGAACAATTTGAGCACTCAAATAATTCCTTATTGAATCACAAGTGTTTTGGCCAAGGAATTTGTAAGAGGATAAAACGATTTTTCTTTTTAAGAGGATAAGACCTTTTTGTTCTGAAAAACTCTTAGCAAATTCGTGTCTCAAGTCACATATATATAGGCCTTTGATAGCCATTCAAGAACCACATAAAAAGATGTGACTGTTGAGAATATTTTCTAAAAATCTGCTCTGGTAATCGATTACAGTATGTGTGTAATCGATTACAAGCTTTAAAATTTGAATTAAAAACGTTCAGAAACTGTTGGTAATCGATTACCATATATGTGTAATCGATTACACAGTGCAAATTTTGAATTCAAATTTTAATAGCTGTTGTAAATCAGTTTTGGCCACTGGTAATCGATTACATCCTCTGGTAATCGATTACCAGAGAGTAAATTTGTTGAAAAAGACTTTTTAACTTAAAATTCTTGGCCAAACTTTTTACTACTTCAATTGGAATTCCCTTCCTATTTAATATACCCTTTCTAAGACTCTAGAGACTGTCTTGATCATCCATCTTGAATATCTTTAATTTCTTTGTCTTGAATAAAGCTTTGAGACGCATGTGAAACGTTGGCATCATCAAAACATTCAGCTTGATCCTTTGTCTACAATCTCCCCCTTTTTGATGATGACAATTCCTGAAATCAAGACACGCTATATATAAGATGATAGCACGTTCACACAACCCTTACTCCACCTATCTTTTGGCATGTATGCCTAACTTTACTTAATGATAAATTTCTAATTGATAATTGATTTCTAACCCAAGTTCTCTCAAGTTCTCTCCCCCTTTGGCAACATCAAAAAGAACTAAGCAACATAATCAATATCCAAACAGAGCCAAACAATAAACCAAAATAAATCCATACATTGTCATAAACAACCAAAGCAAAGTCTAGAAATATAATTATAGTGCAAGATTACGATAACTAGAGCAACAAAAAGCCAAATACACGGCGATAAACCAAAGTACCAATAATACTTAATCACTAATAATACTTAGTTATAATACTTAAGCTGAGATGATGATGGAGGCGATGGTGGTGGATCAAAGCAAGTACGGATGAAGGAGACATCTTCTTCAACTTTGGTGATCCTTGATTCCATGGCATCGAACCGCATGTCGACTTGCAATTCCATGGCATCAAACTTGTCACCAACAAAAGTCTGAAGTCCATCAAACTTGTCCATAAGCCTTCGAAGAAGAGTGGAATTATCTTCAACTGGTAGATTGCCTTCTTCATCAACGAGTTGAGCGCCCTTTTTGACCCAAGAGCCATCATGCTCTTTGCGGTAACCAAAAGAAGCAATCACAGCAGCACCAATTAAAAAAGATCTCTTGATTGGAACATAAGGTTCAGAATCAAGAGGAATTTGAAAATGGCGGAAAAAGAGTGTGACAAGATGTGGATATGGCAAAGGTGCATTTAATCGCAATGCCTTATGCATGCGATATCTTACAAGATGTGCCCAGTCAAGTTGACGGCCGATATGAAAGGCCCACATGATAACAAGATCTTCCTCAGAAACTTGGGCAAGATTGGAAGATCATGGAAGCAAAATCCGCACAATCAGATAATGAAGGATGCGGCTTTCAAAAGCCAATGAACCGACAAAAAGGCATCCGGTCATATCCGCATTGTTGGTGCAAACCAACTGGCGGACATCATGTGCAGAGAAATCAAATTTCCAATCGTCATTCAGTGTACCTTCAAATGGTACACCGTCACTGGACAATTGGGTTAAGTCATGGAAAAGGGATTGGTCGATGACCATTTTTATCCCAAAAACCTCAGAAATCAAAGTGTTGTCCTGAATTTCAAGATTACAATAAAAAGATTTAACCAATTCAGGATAAACAGGCAATTGTAATGACATGAAAGGTATAAGACCTAGGTTCTGAAAGGCTTGAATGCAATCAAAAGTTTCAGCAAAAAAGAATTTCATATCAATAAACTTAGGGTCGATAATGGAACGAGATGAGAAAAGATTTGAATACCGTTTATGCTGTTCTTCGGAAGAAAACAATGTAGAAGAGGATAATGAGGGTGGAATTGGTGCTGTGGATGCGCTAGTGGCTTCGGAACGATGAGCTCTTGAAGCCGAAGCGGAGGCGGATGAACCCTTACGTTTCTTTGACGATTCTACCATTTGAAGGAGTTTTTGCAGATTTCAATCGGTGAAATCAAAAGAAAAATGAAAAAGAAGAAGATTGCAATTTATAGGAGTTGATTTGATGAAGAAATGAGTGAGATAGGAAGGTTTGGAGGTTTGGGAATGGAGGAACGTCGCAAGGAGGAAGGGGCTGCGCAGGGATTTCTGGAAAATGTGATATTTATAGAATAGGACGCGTGGTAATCGATTACAAGTAATGGTAATCGATTACAGGAGGAGGCAGCCTACTGGTAATCGATTACATGAATACTGTAATCGATTACAGGTCATCTGTTCTAGTGTAATCAATTACATTATTCATGTAATCGATTACCAGAACAAAAAATAGCCTTTTCCTAAAAGAAAAACTTATTTCTAAGTCTACAAACTTATACTATCTTAAGAGTTAATTATATTAACAAGAAAAGTAAACTAAATTAAACAAAACAAGCGTCATACTTAATCAAAACACAATCAATCATTCATGAAAATTACCTATCCAAATCACTAAGGTCTAAAAGGCCTAATTCTCTTCTTATTGGAAAGAATATTTCTTTTGGGAGAGGTTTTGTAAAGATATCAGCAAGCTGATTCTTTGTATCAACAAACTCTAATATACAATCTCCCTTTAGGACATGATCTCTAAGAAAATGGTGCCTAATTTCTATATGTTTGGTTCTAGAGTGTTGAACAGGGTTTTTGGATAGATTTATGGCACTAGTATTATCACACCTAATAGGTATACGATCAAGAAGGATACCATAGTCAGATAATTGTTGCTTCATCCATAAAATTTGTGCACAACAACTGCCGGCAGAAATATATTCCGCTTCAGCAGTGGATAAAGCAACACTGTTTTGTTTCTTACTATGCCATGAGACAAGAGCGGAACCAATGAATTGACAAGTTCCACTTGTGCTTTTTCTATCAGTTTTAGATCCGGCAAAGTCAGAATCAGAATATCCTATTAAGTTACATGTTGAGTTCTTAGGATACCATAATCCTAAATTTATTGTACCTAATAGATATCTCATGATTCTCTTAACTGCACTCAAATGTGATTGTTTGGGGTTGGATTGAAACCTAGCACACATGCATATACTAAACATAATATCAGGTCTACTAGCAGATAAATAGAGAAGAGATCCGATCATACCTCGATATTGTTTCATGTCTATAGATTGACCAGATTCATCTTTATCTAAGTAACAGCTAGTGCTCATTGGTGTAGCCATGTGTTTTGCACTTTCCATCCCAAATCTTTTGATCAATTCCTTGCAGTACTTGGATTGATTGATGAATATACCTTCTCGAGTTTGCTTGATTTGTAATCCCAGGAAGTACTTTAGTTCTCGCATCATTGACATTTCAAATTCACTTTGCATATCAAGGGAAAACTCCTTGCACAATGAATCATTAGTGGATCCAAAAATTATATCATCAACATATATTTGAACCAACAAAATATCATTATGCTTTCTCTTTATGAATAATGTGGTATCCACTTTTCCTCTAGAAAATTCTTTTTCTAGGAGAAAATTGCTTAAACGTTCATACCATGCCCTAGGGGCTTGTTTCAAACCATAAAAAGCCTTTTGTAATTTATAAACATGATTTGGTTTATCCGAGATTTCAAAACCTGGAGGTTGTTCAACATATACTTCTTGTTGAATTAAACCATTTAGAAAAGCACTTTTAACATCCATTTGATAGAGCTTAAAATTCATTATGGATGCATATGCTAAGAGCATTCTAATGGCTTCTAATCTTGCAACTGGAGCATATGTTTCTTCATAGTCTATTCCCTCTTCTTGATTATACCCTTTTGCTACTAACCTGGCCTTATTTCTAATAATTATGCCATGTTCATCTAATTTATTTCTAAAAACCCATTTTGTTCCTATGACAGGATAATTTTCAGGTTTTTCTACTAGTTTCCACACATTGTTTCTTTCAAATTGATTCAGTTCTTCTTGCATGGCAATGATCCAGTTATCATCTACTATGGCTTCTTTTATATTTTTAGGTTCAATCATAGATACAAAAGCCATATTATTGCATAAATCTTTAAGAGAATGTCTAGTTGTTACCCCTTTTGATATATCACCAATAATGTTGTCGAGGGGATGATCTCTTGAGGCTTTCCATTCTCTTGGAAGTTCATTATTTGCTCTAACTCCATTATCTTGAGAATCTTCATTGCTTCCTTCATCTTTTTCTTTAGAGTCATTTCCATGAATATGTGTATCTTCTAAGGAATCTGAAATATCATCTAAAAAATCCTTCCTTGGAAGAATGACATTAGACTCATCAAAGGAAACATGTATAGACTCTTCAATTGTCATTGTTCTTTTATTATATATTCTATAAGCTTTACTATGCAGAGAATATCTAAGGAAAATACCTTCATCTGACTTAGCATCAAATTTTCCTAAGTTATCTTTTCCATTATTCAATACAAAACATTTACAACCAAAGATATGAAGATGTGAGATGTTTGGTTTTCTGCCATTGAACAATTCATATGGAGTTTTCTTTAAAATGGGTCTTATTAAAGCCCTATTTAAAATGTAACATGCAGTGTTAATGGCTTAAGCCCAAAAATATTTTGGAAGAGGTGTATCATTTAATAAAGTTCTAGCAATCTCTTCCAAAGATCTATTTTTCCTTTCAACAACACCATTTTGTTGAGGGGTTCTTGGTGCAGAAAAATTCTGCTCAATCCCATGCTTATCACAAAATAATTCAAATTCTTTATTTTCAAACTCACCCCCATGATCACTCCTAATTGATATAATCTTGAGATTTTTCTTATTTTGAATAATTTTTGCAAGTTTTCTAAATGCTTGAAATGCATCATTCTTATGAGTGATGAAAAGAGTCCATGTGTATCTAGAATAATCATCAACTATAACAAGAGCATAGTAACTTCCTCCAAAACTCATGATTCTGGAAGGACCAAACAAATTCATATGTAGTAATTGTAAGGGTTGAGTAGTTGAAACAATGTTTTTAGATTTGAAAGAAACTCTAGTTTGTTTTCCCTTTTGACAAGCATCACATAGCCTATCTTTTTCAAATCTTAGTTTTGGCAAACCAACAACTAAATCTTTTGATATTAATCTATTTAAATGTTCTATGTTTATATGAGCAATCCGTTTATGCCATAACCATGGATCATCATCTTTACTAAGAAAATTGGGGTTGTGATCCTTAGAGGGTTAAATTGGGGTTTATTTTGGGATGTTTATTGAATTATAAATTTTCCTTTATGATTATAAATACAATATTGATGTCTTGATGGGAATTGGTTGATAAAATTGAGTGCTCTTGGTGTTTTCATTTTTTTATACCTATGATTTTGATTAATTGATTTTAATATAATTGTGTGAAATTATTTGAGGGGTTTTACTCCCCATGTTGTGATAAACCTTTTGTATAAATTTTTATATTGAGATTATGAAATTGTGATTCAAATTGTGAGTAAGCGACAAATTGAACCTGTGATGAATGGTGAAATACATGTGTATTGAGATGTGTGTATTGAGTTGTGAGTTATGAACTGTGCAATCACACAATTGTAAGACCCTTTAAGGGCGACGAGTTTTTGCGCGACGAGTATTGTGATGGGATTCACTGTGGGAACCCGACGAGTTTAATCACAAGCGCGACGAGATAAAATTATTTTGAGAACAATTGAGGAGTCATGTGTATTGCATAGTTCATAAGTATAGTGTAAATGATTCATGTGGTGTGATAACATGTTAAATTGGGATTATACCATTGTGATTGAGACCAAGTGTATGTGATAAATTGAGTATGTATTGACCTGTAATATATATGTATGCATTGAGATGTTGTGTGCATTGAGTTATGAACTATGAATTGTACAATCACACGACTATAAGACCCTTTAAGGGCGACGGGTTAATGCGTGATAAGTATTGTGATGGGAACCACTATGGGGACCCGACGAGTTTAATCACAAGCACGACGAGGTAAAACTATTTTGAGAACAATTGAGGAGTTGTGTGTTTTGTACAGTTATAGATACAGTCTATGTGCTAAAATGTTTTCTAGGTTAGACCTGAATTAGAAGGGAGAGACCCTAACGGACTCTTCGAAGTGTAGGCCTTGGGGGTAAATACACCCAGTTTGAGTGCTCCTTTAAGCCTGTGCCAATCCCACATGGTTGGAGCATTCTCGCAAAACAGCGTGATCCTGACTGGTCTCTCTATGATTTTACCTAGTGAGAGTGACCTGACTTGCTAGTGTGTGGTTTGTCTTGTCATGTACTCCTAGGCGTCCGACAAGTTTTTTCACTGACATGGTACCACATTGCATATAGGATTGAGTCTTAGTGTATCTATTGCACAACGCTTGTGTATTGATCGATATTGATTGATTTAGTGATATTGTGTTTTGATCATTGAGTACGTGAATGTTGTGAAAATGAATGAGATGTGTGGTGTTTTGATGTGATGTTGCACGACAAAGTGGTGAAATAACGTGAGCTATACTTAAGTAAGATGTATTTTGTTTATATGATATTTATTTATACATGCATGTTGTGTTGTTTCTTTCTATTAGTTAGGAATGTGACAACTCACTCCCTGTGTGCTATTTGTGTTTGGATCCTGTGATGATCTCGAACTTTGTGTTCGTGGGAGTAGATGGTTAGGTGGATTACTACGAAGAACCTCATGCTAAAGGACACGGGAACACAATGCTCTGATAGGATATGACATTGGGGCATAGGTTTCTATATTAATTGCATGAAGTCTTGGACCACCTTGTTTTGAGCCGAGATGATTTATTATTTATTTGGACAAGTTTTATTATGATGTTGGAAAAGTGAATGTGAGCCTTTTACCCTTTTGAAAGGCTTATATTTAAATGTGTTTTAAAAACTTTTAATTAATTTTGATTTCTTATTTCTTTTATTATTAGTACATATATGTGAGGGGTAGAGGGCGTCACAACCACCACGGAGGGTGGTGTGCCCTCCCCCCTTAGTGTCACTGGCTGGTGATGCGAGACCACTACAGGGGCGACAACAGAGGCGTTGCTGGAGTAGCGGAGGTGAAAGGCGGCAAGGGGAAAAGAGAGATGGTGATCGAGTAGAAATGGATCGTGTGAAAGACCCACGAATCTAAACCTTTCTTCCTTGCATTCGCCACAGCGTGCATCGTCATCTCGGGCATCATAGGCTATGGAATCATGCAACTCACTAACACCTGCATCGAGAAGCTCGAGTCCCATCTTCGCACAAATTCTTCATAGAGATCTAGTACCTGTCCTAAACATTTTGCCTATCCTTTCTCTTTGGAATATAAAAATTTTCCGGACTTTGGTAAAAAAAAAATAGAAGAGGAGAACATAGAAGAAGAAGAAGAAGAAGAAGAAGAAGAAGAAGAAGAAGAAGAAGAAGAAGAAGAAGAGAGGAAAGGTGAGACGAAAGCTTGAGAGAAAGAAGGGATGATTGATTACTTGATGACCCCTCTCTCTTCTCTGACAAAGCTTGCCAAATGGTGCCGCCGGATTGGTTCGTTTTCTTTTTCTTGGGATTCGTGCCCATCTGTGCCTTAATTCCAGAGACCTTCCTTTTTTCGCTTTTATGCACTGTGTTGTCTCTTGACTTTATGGGCTTTCTTTAAGAGCCCAATAGGTCACACAGTGTATTTTTTCTTTCTTTTTTCTTTTTTTTAACATGTTTTGTTCCTTTTTTTATATATATAATGTTCTTCTTCTGCTTTTTTCACCTTTTCTTTATTATTTTTTATTTTTTACTTTTTTTATGTTTTTTGTCTTCTTTTTTATGTGTTTACGTTTTTTTCTTTTTTTTTTACTCTTTTCCTTTTTTTTTTACCCAAACTGAATTAGGGTTTGACAGACATCAACAATGTTTTCAATGGAATCATGAATGCATGGATGAAATTGATCGAACATCGGCATGGTCCTTCTTGGTTTTGCTTGGTCAGATGATGATACACTATATTTGACTAAAGAATTACTATTTTGCACAGAATGTAATGCATCAACATACTCCCAGTAAGATGGATCACACTTTGTTGAACTTTGATGTTTGGTTGTCGGTTTCTTCTGAGCACCTTTTGTTTTCATCTTGTCTGGAGGAGCACACATAGAGTTTAGATCAGGGTAGACAATTTCCCGAAGTTTACTCTTTAGAGTAACTTTTCCACAAATATCAAGTTCTTCAAACCGCGTGGATATGGTTGCCCTCTCTTCGGTTATGCTGGCATCGGGCTCAGATAACCCTTGGTCTAAAAAACTTAGCCTCCACCAAAACATATGGATTGTGTCAAGTGGTATGGTACCAACAACATATTTAGCTAGCTCACATGCACATTGAAGACCATGAGTAGTTCTCATGATACATCCATAATGATAAGGGTTTTTGCCAACATAATGTACATGCTCAAACTCAGCAACAATCTGGTTTAAAGCATACCTTGATACCATGTCAAGTAGTTTCTTGTATAAGGTAACTTTAAAAACACGTCCAACCACATGTGTACTTGTCTCAAAAGATGTCTTAATTTCAGTGTGTTGCAGCATGATCATGTTATTCATGGTTTCCTAAACACTACATAGGTCTCTAAGGCTATTCCGTAGTAGTCTTTTTAAGGCCCAATGAGCAGCAATTTCAAACTTCTTAAGGCACTCATCGAACTGTTGCTCAGAAGGACAATCCACCAAACTCCTCCAAGCTTCCATGACATAATCCCATGCATTTTTTTGACCAACTAGGGTTTTACACTTTTCCTTGACATTCTTATCAATGTGAAATTGACACAACAAATTGGTAGCCTCATGGAATACACTTTTCACTGCATTCATCAATGCTAGATCTCTGTCCGTAACAATAACTCCAAGGAGTTCATCACGTCCGAGGAAAAGACCTTGAAACTGTTGTAGAGCCCAAACAATATTATTTAGATGTTCTCCCTCCAAATAGGCAAAAGCAACAGAGAATGTCATCCCTGTTGGTGTCACACCAACAATATCAAGTAACAACAGCCTATACCTATTTCTTTAGTACGTACTATCTACCAAAAATATCAAATTACAACCATTGGTTAATTTGATTGCATCAGGATGACTCCAAAATATTTCACATACAACATCTTCATCCTTTAATCCATGTTAATGAATACACTAATCCTATTCAAGAAACTTTATTAGTTGTTGCATTTCAGTATTATTGTCTTTTATAGAAGAATGGTAAGCATTTCTTGCATTGTATATTTGCTTGATTGTTCTAAAACTATTGACATTGTACTCCTTCAATGTTAGAAGAATATTTCTTGGTTTCACCATTGACTTTGTCATATCAACAACAATGATCTTCTCATCCTTAATCAATCGACCAACATATGGATGTCCAACTAATGACTCGGCCAATTCATGATTGTGACTCCCACACATTAACTTCACCATCCATCCTTTGCCTCCCATCACTGGTTTCACACGCAGCTTAAAGGGACACCCATATTTTCTAATGCTAGTAATTGTTCTTACCAAATCTTTTTTCTTGGCCCTATACTAACCACTCCTTTCACAACCAATTAAAACAAATGAGGTCCTTCCTCTAATATCATTATTTGTGTCTGACCTCATAATCATCGTCACAAAACCAATTTCATAAATAACATATCAAGCCTAATGCAGAACATCATTACGGGGAGCAAACGCCTACAATGCAATCCATAATGGTTTAGTCTTTAAGGGACATTCATTTACTTTAATAACAATAAATCATATTAATACCTGAGAAGTATTGAATGCATTAGAACAATCAACATGTTCTTCATTCACACCAGCTTCATCTTCATTTTGTTCATTCATATCAACTTCTCCAGACATTATACTATCATACATTTGTTGATCTTTGTCCATCTAAACAAAACATTGAAAAATTTCAATGACAAACAAAAAACCCCTAACCACGCCATAATTATACTATCACATATTTTTTACATTTTTTACTGCATTTAATAATTTAATACATTAAATTAGAAAGGACAAAAAAACAAAATTTATGTTAAAACGACTAAATTAAGTTAAAAGTATAAATCATGTTAAGATTAATATCATTTTCAAACTATACAAACTACAAGTTTGAATGAATATTGAAACTATATCAATTTAAAAGTTTTTTAATTAAAAATTCTAATTTTATTTAATTAAACAATAAAACAAATTTATAACAATTAAAAAAATAAAAACAAACTTATAGATTGGCAATCCGTAAGTAACATACGGATTGTGAATCCGTAAGTTTCTTATGGATTACCAACCCGTAAGTTATATAAAACTTACAGATTATCAATCCGTAACTTTTATATAACTTACAGATTATTAATCCGTAACTTTTATATAACTTACAGATTATCAATCTATAAGTTTAAAGCGGAAAATACAGATCGAAGACCTTACCTACGCCGTTAATGGCCAAATCAACCACCGCCACAACCATCACTTGCCGACAAACCATCGTAAACAATGCACCTCCACCAAAGAGGACCCAACAACAAACGAGCAACTCTCTCGGAATACCTCTCAGGAGAACGAATGTGAAGGGAAAAAAAAAAAGCTCACGTGAAGAACAAAATCCCAAAAGAAGTTATAAGGGAGGGGTATTATTGGAATTTAAAAATTTTGTTGGATGTACCAGCAATTCTGCTAGTGCCCAAAGCAACACCCCACAAAGAAAGCAAGCTTTTCTGGATAACCTGCAGAACAACTTCTCTTTTATTTTGGAAATTGGACAAATTACATATTCAATAATGTGCCTACTATACAAATTCGCTTTTACCATAAGTATTCCTGCAAGCTTGCCATACTAAGTTCTTACGCTTTGGTAATGCCTCCTTTGCCCACACAACCTTTTTTAGTCCATACCAAGTTTTCCACATTAACTTCCTCCTATTACATACTCGTGATATAAGGTTAATTGGATCGTTAAGAAAGAACCGAAAGGAGAAAAGGTCACGAATTCAATCCTCTTTAACAAAAATAACAATTAACATTTACCGATTAAAAAAAATACTTTGATGCTAAATAACCTCTTGAACAAACGATGCATCAACAATTTCGTTTATAAAGACTAATTGATTAATTACACACTTAAGTAAACAGTAAAAGAGAAGCATGACATTAAGATAGTGAGTAAATAGTCATATATAACATCTCAAAAGAAATTATGAATGTTTTCTGTTAACACATAAATAGTTTAGCTGTGTTGTCTAATTTAAAGATTCCCCATAAGTGTTAATCTTGTAATAAAGTGATAGCACTAATCAACCAATGAACACCACTCTTAAAATTAGTATCAGTCAGCACCATCAAAACTGATGGTAGAATGTAATATTTCAGTGCCTTGCTGGTTTACTTTAGGAGGTTGTTAAGGATTCTTGCTACTTGTCTCTAGTCAGGAATGCACTACATCCATTTAGAGTCCTGAAATTCAACCATGTAATAGTTTCAATATAAAAGATTTAGAGAAAAATGGAAGATAGTAGACTTGACAATATGCACACCATTTTAGAAAGAGATGAAAACTTGCAAATTACATTTGCCTTAACCGAGTTAGCATTGTACGATGACAACAACCTTCTCTACATTAATTCTGAATATTTTGTGAAGAGTGAATTATTTGAGTACATAATGATGTCATGTTATGGAAAGTGAAATGGTTTTAATGATTTAAGACTTCAACAAATATTGATTTCCATGATTAATCCTAGTATATAACAGGAAATGACTATTACTTGAGTCATTCCAATTTGCCTAGAAGGATGAGATAATGATGGCAACAGAGAGAACCTGAGGAGAGGAAGAATGTATAGGAGAGCAGGAGGATTGAGATCAGATTCTCGTTCCTTTCTTGTATCTTTTGTTTATATTTAGTTAGCTTAGTGCCAACATTCCTAAGCTGTTTAAGTCATATCCCTCTAGACAAACCACTGCTCTTCCTATGACATAAAAGGATCAAATTCTAGCTTCTTTTCATCACAATACCCAAATGAAGCTTCACACAAAGCATCAACCTTCTACTCTAGCAAATTGAAGTTTTTGAGCACTGCCCCTTCATCCACATAAAGCAATAAAAAAAGAAAAATCATATAAAATATTTTCATTTTTTTAATTGTAATGCAAGTAACAAAATAAAAAGGGAAGACATTTGATACAATCAAAATTATTTGTTTGAGCACCCACTCCTTCACGAACAAGTTTACATAGTGCAAGTTAAAGGGCCACGAAAATATAGGAGTTGGAGTGGGTGCAAGTACAGTAACAGTTGCAAACATATCAAATTGAAAGGAAGCCATAAAGGAAATTTAGCTACTCACAGTGGCCCAGTTGTAGCAGCAGCTTGGGGTAATACTGTCAAACAAAGCACACATCTTGCCAAAGAAACAATGGATAAACTAAATTTCAAGAAGAGCAAGCAAGAGATGGTTGGTGATTATATGAATTAGTACATCTAACACTATTATAGACATACATTGGCAGACTATGTAGTAAAATTTGGCTCCAGAAGTTAAAATTCAAATTAGTATGAACATCAAAACCTTGAGTACGCTTAAAAAAAATTGAACTTGTTGCGGTATATAACACTTGAAATGGAATTTAATTCTCTTGTTACTCTACTACACATGTATAACACTCATATGAATAGTACATGTATAATCAGAAAACAACAGGGCAGGTAAAGAGGAAACCAAATAAAAAAAAACAATTGGACAATATTCTAATAACAACAAAATTAACAACCCATGAAGCTACATTGTATTCAGTTTGCACTGAAACTTACGAACGAAAACTTCCAAAAAAATGAATGAAGTTGAAAAGGAAATAGAAAGGATGTTTTGTGTGATTTTCGGTTGTATTGACCAAAAATAAACAGGAACATGGTACTACAATTGTATTGCAATGTAACTGAATTCAAACTGACAATTTTCAGAACTGACATAATACAACAAAGACTGAAAATAAAAAAGATGTCCTAACTGAACACCGACAAAAAAAAATGCACAAAGCAATGCATCTTCCATATCCAATATAAACATTACCAGACATTCATAATGACCTTTTTGGGAAATCATTGTAACCTTGTAGATGAACAATGATCATTGACAATTAGGAAGAACAAAGATTGTATGGTATTATCAAAAAACTGATGATTGAACTGTGTAAATTCACTTTTGAGAAGCTTCGTGAGTGTGAAGTTATAGATTAGACTCCATTTGAGAAATAAAAAATAATTATAAGATCCATAAGAAATGAAAACAATTGTCAGTTTCTTAACTTAATTTTCCAAAAAAAAAAAGTAAGAAGATTATTGTGTAGTGCATGGTTATTACTTTTGAGAGAAATTATGGGGGTGGAAACTGTAATCAACAAGGTAGCAGGGCCTAAGCATGTATGCTTGGGCCATCACACATCATCTAATTTTTGGACTTTCATACTTTCTCCCTTTTGCTCATTCTCCAACATTGTACTGACAACATTTCCTCATAGTCGCTCTTCTTCTGTTTCTGTAATACAAACATAGGAGGGGTTATAAAAAAAAGGAGAATTTATCATAACACTGAAATGAAAATAAAATGAAGGAGAAGGATATGAGAAAGAAATAAAAGGAGATGCCAACGTAGGAGAAGAAGAGGGTCTGACAGTGATAGAGATGGAGAAGTACAGTAAATTGTGCAATAATACCAATGTGTGTGTTGAATAAACTGCGAGAGAGAAGAGAAGGAAGAGAAAACTTGTTGAACATAAAGGCTAATTTTATTGATTATCAAAAGTAGATTATAAAAGGTTATAAAGAGGTATATATAGACCTCTGTTCTATTATTGTAACAGATTGTAACTAACTAACAAAATTGTAACTAACAGAACCTAACCAACTCTAACTGATTTTAACCAACTCTAAGATAGGTGATGTTAGCAAAAGCTAACAGTCCTTACAATTAGTTTACCGGACTGTTTTCACAGTTGACTAACAGCATACTCTAATACCCCCCCCTCAAACTCAAGGGAAAGAGTTTTCAGGAGAAACACTCTTCACATTGAGTTTGCCTCGAAGAACTTCAAATTGTGATGCAGAAAGAGGCTTGGTGAGAATAACAGCCCATTGATCTAGAGCTGGAACATGAACAATAGTAAGCTACTTGGCTAGAATCTTCTCTCTTACAAAAAAGACATCAATTTCCATGTGTGTTGGTACGGTTGTGAAAAACTGGATTATGTGCAATAGAAACTGCACTCTGATTATCACAAAAAATAACAGGAGTAATGAATGAAACTTGCAATTTTGTTAGCAGAGTATGAATCAAAGTTAATTCAGTGGAAGTCTGAGTTATATTGCGATGCTCAGCTTTTGTACTAGACCTGACAGTAACTTTCTGCTTTCGAGACCACCAAGAGATTAAGTTTGGACCAAGAAAAATTGTAGTCCCTGAGGTAGAGCGCATGTCATCCACATTCGATGCCAAATCAACATCACAAAAAGCTAGAATAACTAAGGGCTTTGTAACAGATGTAGGTTGAAGAAGCAAACCATGAAACAAAGTGCCCTTCAGATACCTTAATATCCTTTTTACCACTGTCCAATGAGAATCCAAAGCAGCAGCCATAAATTGGCAAACTTTGTTGACAACAAAACTTATCTCAAGTCTAGTGTTAACTCGTTGGCAAGTGTACCAAATCGTCACAAGTAGTAAAGTTCTCGGAAGTCCGAGTGTCGAATCCACAGGGACTTTGTTTGTACTTAGATTAATGCAAACCCAATTTAAAAGCAAGAGATAAGAATTTAAAATTAAAGATAAAGAAAGATAGAAGATAAGATAAAGAAAAGATAAGATATTTAAAGATAAAATTAGAAGATAAAAGAAAAGATAAAAGATTGAAAGATCAAAATTGAAGATAAAATATTTAAATTGAGATATGATAAAGATAAGAGAAAATAGAAGATAAAATATTTAAATTGCGATATAATAAAGATAAGTACTTCTACGAAATTCAAATAAAGGACAAATAAAACCTATATAATAAAATTGCTAAAACCTAACAAGTCTAACCAGCCTAGATATATGGATTTAGGATTTGTCTGTTATCAATACCAGTGAACTAATTCTGTCCCACATCTATCCATCTATTTGCCCCTAATGCCTCACGATGACAAGCCTACCTTAATTACCTATCTTCCAAATGCCCTTTACGAAGACTCAATAACTAAGATGCATTAGGATTACATTTTAGATGTTTGCTAAAGCATGGGCATTGGGGCATTAAGTCATGCTAACCCAATAATTTCTTTCTTTTATTGTTCTATTAAGCGTTACCCTCTCCCGAGTGGCCTAACCCTTAAAACCGATTCACGCATTCATTCCTTATCCCTAATTAGGCTTTACCCTCTCCCGAGTGGCCTAAAGACTAACAGAAAACAAAGTCCGAGATGCAGAATAAGCAAGAAAGAAAAGCAGATAAAAGAAACTGAAAGGAAAAACCCTCTAAAAGATAACCCGATAATTTCCTTCTTTTAGTGTTCTCTTAAGCGTTACCCTCTCCCGAGTGGCCTAACCCTTAAAACAGATTCAAGTATTCATTCCTTACCCCTAATTAGACTTTACCCTCTCCCGAGTGGACTAAACCCTAACAGAAAGCAAGTTCAGAGATACTGGATGTAAAAAGAAAGAACGGTAAATAAATAAAGAACCTGGAGGGAATTCCTCTTTTTATTGATAACTCTTGAAATGCTCCATACATCATTGGTTTTTTAGGCCTGCCAGACCCTAGCTAGGGGGATTAGCCACTCATGGTCATGAGGGCTTTACAATGAGAAGGGGGTGAAAGAAAGGGAGTAAATGAAACCCCTAGGAGAGGGGGTTCTGTCGTGGTGTCCTCTGTCCCTTGGACTGACTCTCTATTTATAGCTGCTGAAGAGAGCTTTGGGCCTTCGTAGGCGCGCTTAGCGCGACACCCCGCGCTTAGCGCGTGTACTTCCTAGCCCGCTTAGCCTGTGACGTGCGCTGAGCACGCGTATTGGGTTGGGCCTTCTTCAAATTTTCTTCTTTTCTTCAATTTATCTGCCCTTTTTGCTTGTTACACCTCCAATTTTTATATCTGCTCCCAAAAATTCAATCTAATTAATTTTCTAACTTTTAATCACAAATAACTGCTAAATAATTAATTTCTGGCCAATATTTGACTAATTTTCTACTATCAAAATACAATTATTTAGCAGTTATCATCTAGTAAGGGTAGGGTAGCATACTGTAATGCACCAACTACAGACCTATATAAGGTTGGATCATGAAAAGCATCAGCATTGGAGAAGAGATAGAGTGAGCTTTAGCCATGTTAGTCTTATGAAGTAAATCTCTAATGTATTTGGTTTGAGTCATAAGGATATAACTGTTGGGTAGATACTTGATTTCCAAACCCAGGAAATAATCTAGATGACCAAGCTACTTGAGTGAAAAACCAATGTTTAACTTGTATGTAATCTACTGTATTAGTGAAGGTGAACTACCTGTTAGAATGATATCATCCACATAGACCAGGAGATAAACAACATGCATTTGTTGGTGAAAAATGAATAAAGATGAATCACTTTTGCTTCCAATAAAACCAAACTGCAGTAAAGTAGATTTTAGCCTGTCAAACCACTGCCTTGGAGCCTGTTTTAAGCCATAAATGGCTTTATTGAGTTTGCATACCAATGACTTATCTGCAACTTCAAAACTAGGAGGCTGAGTCATGAAAACAGTTTCTTCAAGTGACCCATTCAAAAAAGCATTATTTACATCAAGTTGAAATAATTTCCACCCATGAAACAAAGCCAAAGTAGGGATGATCCGAATAGTAATAGGTTTGATCACAGGAGAAAAGATTTCATGAAAATCAAAATCATGCACTTGATGAAATCCTTTGGCTACCAATTGAGCTTTGAACCTTTTAATGGAACCATCAACATTTTCCTTTACCCTGAAAACCCATTTACAACCAATAGCTTGCATATTAGGAGGTAATGATACCAAGTCCCAAGTTTTGTTCTTTAGTAGGGCATCATACTCTTGTCGCATAGCAATGAGCCAATCTGTATTTGCCAAAGCCTATTTTACAGTTTTAGGCTTAGAATGAGTAAGAAACAGAGAAGGATGTAACCTAGGGTTGTGAATACCAGACTTAGACCTTGTTTGCATAGGATGAGTATTGACTGGTACATAATTTGGTATAGAAATAGATTCTGAATAGGATGAAGTAAGGGTAGTAGACTTTGAATTGATAGGCTGAACAGAGGCAGACATAGTGGAAGTAGAATTTTGAGGTACAGACTCACTGTTGCCAGAAGATTGAGTTGATAAAGGAGAAAACCCAGGAGGAACAAGGGGAACAGAAGCTGTATCAGACACTTGAGATGTTTGATAAATGGAAGAGACAGAGGGTGGAGAATTTGGATTGGGACTAAAGTAGGAATCAAGGTTAGTGACTGAATAGTAGAAGTGGGAAATAGATCAGAATAGGGGAACCTTAACTCATTGAACAAAACATCTTTAGAAATGTATACTTTACGAGAAGAAGATAAGCATTTGTAACCCTTGTGGGAAGGGGAATACCCTAGGAATAAACATTCTTGAGAATAGAAATTTAGTTTATGTGTATGATATGGTCTCAACAAAGGAAAACAGGCTCACCCAAAAGTTTTAAGAAAATGATAATCAGGTTCCTTTTTAAACAAGGTAACAAAGGGAGTGACAAATTTTAGAGAAGCAGTGGGAAGCCTGTTAATGAGATAAACAGATGTAGTAAAAGCATAATCCCAAAATTGCAAAGGTAAAGATGCATGATGCAACAATGTGAGACCCAAATCAATTATATGTCTATGTTTTCTCTCAACCAAACCATTATGATGATGAGTGTGAGGACAGGTAACTTTGTGAGAAATGCCAAAAGAGGATAAAAGTATGGAAAAGGATTTGTATTCACCTCCCTAATCAGACTGGACACTTTGATTTTGAGGTTAAGCGGTAGTTCAACCATGGACTTGAAAGTTTGAAAAATAGACATGGTTTCAGCTTTGGACTTTATAGAATATATCCAAGTATACATAGAGAAAGCATCAATGAAAGAGACATAATATTTATAACCAAAATATGAGGTAATATGAGAAGGTCCCCACAAATCTGTAAAAATGAGCTCTAAAGGAGAATAGACAAAAGTAGAAGTATGAGAAGGTAATCGATGAGATTTACCCATACAACAAGAAGCACAAAACTTTGGAATTTTTATTTGATGAATAAATATTACAACTGAGAACAAGTTTCATTACATGATCATTAGGATGACCTAACCTAGCATGCCAGAGATTAGCAATACTGAGAGAAGAAGAAACAGTATCAGACATTACAGTAGAACTATTATTATTAATAGTGAGAGCTGAACTAGGAGAGGCAACACTTGAAACAGTAGACATCAGCAGTGAAGGACTCTCTTGAAGCTTGAGATTATGAAAGGAGTAAAGTCCATCAACACCAACAACTCCTTTAAGAAGGATCTTATTGGTCTCCTAAGATTTTACAAGACACACATGAGGGTGAAATTCAAAGAAAATAAAGTTATCTTTGGCAAATTGACTAACACTTTCGAAATTGAAGGAACATGTAGTAACTTGTGAAGTTTAAAGGTTATGCCAACATCATTAGGAGATATAAATGATGTAGAACCAGTGTTAGAAATACTTAAACCTTCACTATTGCCTATGAATATCTGATCTGGTCCATCAAAGTGTGTGAATTGTTTAATATTATGTGAGTCTCCAGTTACATGAAAGTTGGCTCCAGAATCTGGAATCCAGATGGTACTAGCTTGCCCATTCCCTTGAGAGGTTGAACTAGTGAGCATGGCACTGGGTTGACTATGACTTGGACCAGAATTCTTATAATTCAGATTAACCCAAGTGTTTGGGGTTCTGATTGAACCAGTAGAGTATGGGATAGGCAGTAATGTAGTGGGATCAATGAAAGTTAAAGATTCATGAGGATGGAAGGTCACATCAGACCGAAAATGACAAACATTAGCTGTGTGCCCAAATTTGAGACATATTTGACATTGAAAATTTGTAAATCATCCACCACGACAACCTCGACCGGAGCCACCACCACCACGGCTTACACCACGGTCTGAAAAGGCACCACGACTACCACCACGACCATATGCACCGCGAGAACCACCAAAATCACCAGTTTTATAGGTGTTTGGATACAAACAGCCTTACGTGTAATTTATCGAAGTAGAGTTCCTCACATGTGCTTCTTTGTTGTAGCGCATGAGTCGAGTTTCATGTCCATACAGAATTCGTTTTTTGCTTTCGATAGCAGAAACCACCAAGCGTAACCCGACGACAATCCTTTAAGCAGCACGTCAACGTATTCCTCATGACGAATAGGGACACCAACACCAGCAAGTTCATCCACAAACCCTTTGATTTTTCGCAAGTACTCCTCAATTGTTTTGCCGTCAAGAGTAACTGCTTTCATGGCAGTGCGGAGCTGTCATGCTCGAGTTTTCGTGTGAAGGTTAAAATGCTCATGAATTTTATCCCAAACCTGATAGGGATGATCTGAACCAAGAACACGTGACAACACTGATTTAGAAAGAGTTGACTGCAGCCATACCAGGAGTATTTGATCTTGGACTTCCCAGGCTTCATAATTAGGGTTGATACGATCAGCAACACAATCATCTTCTGTGAGATAACGAGGAGGAATAATCGGATTAACCACAAAACGTTGCAATCTGTGTGACTTGATAACTGGTTCAACGTGTTGACGCCAGTGAAGATAGTTGGAATCATCGAGTTTTCCAGCCACAGAGTTGGGAAATGATTGAGGAACTGAACTGGAAGGAGCGAAAGTCATGAACACAGAACACTGGACCTTGTAAAGGAACTAGGAATTCAAAAAAATGGCTCTAAATACCATGTTGAATAGACTGAGAGAGAGAAAAAAGAGAAAACTTGTTAAACATAAAGGCTAATTTTATTGATTATCAAAAGTTAATTACAAAAGGTTATAAAAGATGTATATATAAACCTCTATTCTGTTACAGTCCTTACAATTAGTTTACCGAACTATTTTCATAATTGACTAACAACATAGTCTAGTCGTGTGTCTGTTACTCAATTCATGGGGTGTGTAGTTACTTTTGTTTTAGTTAATTTAATATTCCATTTTTACATTCTGTTTCAGACTTTAAACTCCTTTGCTTGTGAGAATGATATGAAAAAGTTTTGATGACAATTTGGTAACCGGAAAAATAAATTTGTTCAAGACAAAAAGGCTGAAATGGATGAATATTGACTTTATGAGAATCTGAGATGACAATGTCAACCTTTGTCTCAGGAATTATTTATACAAAACTGGCCTGCGGAACGTGACATTGCCACCTAAGAATTCTAGAAATCTCAGGTTCATTCATGCCTGATTGTTTGCTTATGTTACATACTTCTCTTATTTCTCAATTTGTTATACTCTCTTTATGTCATAGGTTGAAACCTTTTTTCAACTGAAAGCCTGAAACTCTCATTGAATAAACTCTCATTAAAATCTTGAAAAAATATTAATACCAACAATATTGATATTGTTCGTGAAATAATTTCGACCATTGACATTGGCAGCAAACCAAATTGATACTTCCAGCTCATTATACCAGTTTTCAGTATTGCAGCAGCAGCACCATTCCTGCATATAAGAAAATGCTTGTGAATTACTGTTCATATATCTAAAATATAACACCCCAAAACCAGACCCGAGCATAACCTTTAATGACGACACACCCCCACTTGAGATACTACATATAATTCCATTAGTGATCCCCTGTTGACGGATAGTGAATCCCCACTTGGCTTTTTCTTATTGAAATTATATAGCTCCTTGGATGAGAACAAAACAATAAACACCAGCATTATCATCTCTACCATATGCCATATATTCATTATTTTTTTATTTCAAATTACAGATTTGATCATAAAAATGATGATCCAGTTACTACACTTTTTTCTACCCATCCAAATTAATTGAAAACAACATTCATAGTTATTAAGCTAACACTCAGGGTGTCTATTGTCTAAGCCTTTCTACGCCCAAGGAATCTGGCAGGACTAAAGTGCTTAAGATCAACAATGCTAGAATGTCCATCAATAACAAGCTCAGCAACAGCAGCACCAGTGGCAGGACCATTGAGAATACCCCAACAGTTATGCCCCGTTGCCACATAACACCCCTTCACCCCTGGAACCTCTCCTATGACAGGTACCCCATCATCCGTGCACGGCAAGAAACACGCTTGCTCTGCCTTCATACGTGCCACTCCTTCCCCAAGATAGCTCGACACCGTCTTCGCCACTTTCTTAAGCATCGCAATCGATTCAGGGTTTCCTCTTATCTCCTCTGGATCATCCGGCACCTCTTCCTCCTTCGACATCCCACATATATACACCTCCCCTGAAAATCAATTATTAACATCATTAACCTCTGCTGTTATTATTATTATTATATAATGTACACCAACAAGTCTATGGTCCCAGTGACATGGACTCTCTCGTTGGAAGGAGAGAAAACTAAAAGTGATTAGCCCAGTTCTCCAACAAAAATCAGTGATTGACAAGGCATTTGAATATTCCATAACAATAATATGATAAATTAATCTATCACTAATTGTTAGTTAATATTGTTATTGCATTTCAGAGACCAATTTATCACCACATCACACCTTCCGAATAAATTTAGTTATTTACCCAAAATAAAATTAGCATACCTGTGGGACGAGGGTACACTTCAGGGTCAAGAGATTTTCCACGTTTGGAAGAATAGTAACTGAGAAAGAGAGCATGGGGGGTTATGGAACTTGGCTCTCTGGGCTCTAATACAATACTATGGGCCTTAAGCCCATAAACTCTAAACAGCGAAGACAACAAAACCAACTTACTGGACCAAGGGCCCAATGCTAACACAACAGAATCCGCTTCCAAAACTCGTCCTCCTTCAAGCACCACCGATCCAACTCGTCCTTCTGCCACAACCAACCGTTCCAATTTCGCAATCTCCACCTTCACTCCATGCTTCTCCACCGCTCTATCAATCAGCGTGCGAGTGAAGAGCCTCGGATGCACCTGAGCCGTCGTTTCGGTGGTTCCAATCGTTTTAGCACCACGAGCTGGTCCGTCAACCCAAGACGGCAACGTTGAGGTAGCAGAAGAGGAGCCTTCGGATTCCGTTACGGTGAGGCTGAGAGTGGTGAGGGCTCTGTAACCGTACGATCGCGGACCCTCGAGTTCTTCGGAGAGCGAACGGTGGAGATTGAAGCTGGCGCGAGCTAGCTCTTCCAACGGTCCTCCGTCACACCAATCGAGGGCGAGGAATCCGCCGGCTTTTCCGGACGCGGCGCACGCCACGTCGGATTTCTCGATGAGCGTGACAGCGGCGCCCTTCTCCGCCAGAAAGTAGGCGGTGCAGACTCCGATTACTCCGCCGCCGCAGACAACCACTCGCTTCGGCTGATCCATGGGCGATGATGATGACGACTCAATTGAATTCACTCTCGAGATTATGGAGATTTTGTTTCGCCGAAATGCAATAAGCGGTGGCCGCAGAACCCCCACCACTAGATTCATACTCATCCGATTATTTTCTATTTATTTTATAAAAAAGAAATCAGACACGTGTCTGTTACTGCTGGTATGTGTATGTTTGTTCACATTCCAGTTCCGGCATTAGCCAAAATTCTATTGTTTGATATTTGGGCCCTTCTGAATTCCGATAAAAGAAGTTCATGTCCATTAGCATGTTCAGCCTTACTGGGTTTTAGTTTTAGTTCTCGAGAGTCCAGAGACTCCAGACTCCAAATAATAACGTGTTGCCTAGTTTATGAATTTCTTGAACCTAAAAAAGATAGAATTACATTTACATGACCTTCCTTGATTAAAATAGAATTTTTAATTGAGGGAGAGTGGGAGGCAAAACTTATTTCAGTAGTCTTTTATGGTTCAAACGGTTAGTCGTATATTTTCAATGTGAAAATACTATTGATATAAAAAAACAGAAGTAAAAGATGATTAACTTCTAAAAAAAAAAAAGAAACAGAAGATTTTTTGTGAAAAAAAAATAAAAACGGGATCTAAGGTTGTTAGAACAGAGATTGAAGTCCTTAGTTTTAGTTTTGGTTTGATAATTTTACCATGTGTAATATGTTTTAATAGATGAAACATTTTTGTATTTAATGTTTTAAACTAGGCATGATATAGTTTTAATCTTTTTCACATTTACTGTTTGATCTATTATGAATTAGATGAAGATTTTTTATTCTCTAAATTTCTTAAGAACTTAATTATACTTGAAATTTGACTAGCAATATCGAATTAATCAATTGTCTCATTTGATAATCGAATGTCCAAGTCAGTTTTAGATTAAGGAAAGTTCTGCAGCTTAGGATAATCGATTACCTTATTTGATAATCACCCAACTCCTAAAAACAAAGAGAAGCTCTATCTGAATCTATAATTGATTATCACACATGATAATCAATTATCCAGTCAACATAGAAGAAACTAAAATTCTCAGGCTGAAATGAATTAATTGATTACCCTTTCTGATAAGCGATTAACCAATTTTTGGGATTGCAGAACAAATGGGATTTTGATGAATTAATTGATTACTTATTTTATAATCGATTAGATTTGTTTTAATTGTAAAAATTTATAAATACCCCTATGTGTTTTCTTTTTAAGATACTCTTGATTTGTTCAAAATTTGATAAAAAAAACATTTCAAGAGAGTCTTCAAGAAGAATAGCACTGCAATAAGTCTGAAGATTGAAGTTGATCAAAGATTCACCCATTTTACAATCATGAATTGATCAACTTGTGAAGAAATATTGAAGATTAAATATCTACACATTTTAGGTGTATTCAATCCTTATCTTTTAATCTTTTAGAGTGTTGTTCTTGGTTAAGGTTACCATGGATGTTGGAGAATTGATAGAGTTTCAATTCTGGGTCTTTTCTTGTAGGGTTCAAGAGAAAGACTTGTTTTCTATTAGAGAATTGTATGTGCATAGTGTTTGTATTAGTGTTCTCTATATAGTGAAAGTTCTAAAAGGACTTAAAACAAACTAAATGTAGGTCCAGATTGAACCGAACCAATATAAACTCTTATGTGATTCCCTTATCCTCTATAATTTATTTTTGTAATCATATTGAGATTAAAATTGATTTCAAATGCTCCTCATAAATGATTTTGTTTTCTAAATATCTTTTAAAGAAACTTTGATTGATTTAAAGAGATGATTTTAATCGATGTTAAGAATGATTTAGTAAAGATTTTGAAAGAATCTATTCAATCATCCTTTTAAATTCTCGACCTGATCTAACAAAGACATGTTTGGTTCCTTCTTTTTTTACTATTTTAAAAATCTGTATTTTTTTTAAAAAAAATTACATTACTCAACAATTAATTTAGAGCAAATTACAACAATCTTCCCTGAAATTTTCAGTAATCACACATATACCTCCTTATTCTGGAACCATTTGTTTAGCACTCCCTCATTTTTGGAATTCATTTAAGTGACTGTTTTAATTTAATATTGAATAACCAAATTGTCCTTTAACCTGAACTCATTCCCTCAATTTTCTCTTTTGTTTCATCTCCTCCTCTCCAGTGGTTTATCCCTTCCTCCGCTCCTCAATTGTGTGACCCTTTTGTCTCCACGAGGAGCCCGTCATGGCACCTGCATCGCCGCTGGGTCCGACTACCTCGACTTCTCCAGCGAGCTTAAGCCCATGGAGCACGCCAAGGTTACGCACGATAATAAGATCGTGGAGACCGACATACTCGTCATCTTCGCTTGCGACATTGACTCTAGACCGGACACGCACCATAATCCCAATATGATTTTCAGACCTTTTTTTTTTTCCTTCAGATCTGGGTTTTTCTCTCTCAAGTCTGGGTTTATGGATTCGTCTGACACGGATTCGATTTTGCGATTGTTGTTCATGCAACGGTTGAAGGTGATGCATGGTGGTAATGGTTTGTCTCGTGGGTTCACCTTCTTGTTGTCATTTTTTCTGAGTGGACGGTGCAAGAATTAATGTCTCATGTGAGAGGCATGTGACTAATGTAAGGACTAATAAATAAATAATTAATAATTAAGGACTAAATTGTAATAGGTTAAATAGGAGAAGTTTCTAAAAATAATTGTTACTTAATGGGAGTAGTGGTTAAAAAGGAGTTAATATCCACTAACATAAAACAAGGTCATCTTCCTGACAAAAAAATATTCTCTCTAACCCTTAGCTATCACGAAATCTTGTTTCTCTCCTCTTCCAAAGAATCAAAGTGCACCAGAGAGAAACTTCACTATGGAGAAAGGTACACAGTGTTTATCTATTATTTTTAAGAATCATATATTTTAAGATTCTATTGGTTTCTTATAATTTTTAATCTCAAAAACCCTTAAAATTTACATGTGATATCAGAGCATGTGTTGTGAAAGTACGTGATTCTCCACTAATGATGTTTTTTTCAAATTTCTTGAACCCTAATTTTAGAATTATGAATTAATGATTAATGTTTTCTGCTGCAAGTATAAATGTATTTTCCCCTACATATCGAAATTATGTTTCGGTCGGAATCTATTGTATCACATTGTTATGATTGACATGCTGGTATTATTATATTACTATATACATTAAAGGCCGCAAGCTAAAAGGTGAAGTCTTCAACAAATAAATGGATGGATTCGTGTACGTGAATTCCATATTCATGATCCATATTCTCGTGTATTTTTAGTATGTGCGTTCTTTGAGAATTCAAATCTAGGAAGTTTAATTCTTGAATTCTAATTTCGAAAAAGGCCTCCTCAACATGATTGAATAGCTTTGCATGAAGAATTTTCTTTACTATTATTATTGTATATTTGTTATCTTTATTTGGATCAAAATATTGGAGAAAAATAATGGTGCATGTTTATAATGATTGGCTGAGAATGAATTTTCAATGATTTTGCGTTATATATGATGAATTTTATCCTTGTGATATAATTGTTTCCATAGACTCAGCCTAATGTTCATGAGAATGATTGTTGCAAACAATATTAAGATAGTTATCCCTAAGACTGATAGTGTTAAAAAGTTTATGGGGTTTGTATGAGAGCGCTCTCAAACAACTGATAAGTTTCTTGCTGGGACATTAATGAGTATATTGACCACCATGAAGTTTGATGGTTCACGTATTATGCATGAACATGTCATTGAGATGAAAAACATTGTAGCAAGAATTAAAACCTTAGGAATAGCTGTGAATGAGAACTTCCTTGTTCAGTTTATTCTGAACTCATTACCGTCCGGGTATGACCCATTCCAAATGTGCTATAATACCATGAAAGATAAATGGAATATGCATCAATGGCACAGTATGTTAGTTTAGGAAGAAACAAGGCTTAAGAATCAAGGAAGTCACTCAGTCCATTATGTAATCCACCAAGGGATTCAAGGAGCTAGAAAGAAATTTGTGAAGAAGCATGATAAAGGCAAATGGCCATTAAAGATCAATGACAGTCCTATACAAATCCAGAATAAGACATCAAAGAGCAATAATTGTCATTTCTATGGGAAATCTGGACACTTCCAGAAGAATTTTCCAAAATGTAAGTCTTGGTTTGAAAAGAAGGGTGAACTTAATGCTCATGTATGTTTTAAATCAAACTTAACTAAAGTTCTCCATAATACATGGTGGATTGATTCTAGATGTACGACTCATATTTCTAATACTATGCAGGGATTCCTTATAATCCAAACCATAAGCCCAAGAGAACTTCGTCTTCATGGGGAATAGAGTGAAAGCTCCAGTGGAAGCAATTGGGACTTACCATTTAAAACTCGACACTAAACATCATTTAGATTTACTGGAAACTCTTTATGTATCTAGTTTATCTAGGAATTTAGTTTCATTATCTAAACTTGATGTTACTAGATACTCTTTTAATTTTGGTAATGGAAGTTTCAGTTTATTTAACCATAATCATCTCATTGGTACTAGTGTTCTTTGTGATGGTTTATATAAATTAAAATTATATGGTTTATATACTGAAATCGTTTTAACTCTACATCATAATGTTGGCACTAAACGTAGTTTAGTGAATGAATGATCTATTTTCTTGTGGCATAAACATTTAGATCACATTTCTAGAGAAAGGATGAAAAGATTAATAAAGAATGAAATTCTTCTTGATCTAGATTTTACGGATCTAAATATCTATGTGGATTATATTAAGGGAAAACAAATAAAACACACAAAGAAATGAGCTACAAGAAGCACTCAGCTTCTTGAAATTGTGCATACTGATATTTGTGGGCCTTTTATGTTAATTCTTTAAAAAAGGAGACATACTTTATCACCTTTATTTATGACTATTCAAAATACGGTTATGTCTACTTACTGCATGAGAAATCTTGGGCAGTGGATACCTTAGAAATTTACTTGAATGAAGTAGAAAGACAATTAGACAGAAAGGTGAAAGTTGTTATGGGTGATAGAGGTGGTGAGTATTACGAAAGATACGATGAAATTGGGAAACACCCAGGTCTGTTTGCTAAACTCCTTAGAAATGTGGCATTTGTGCGCAATACACAATACCTGGTACACCACAACAAAATAATGTATCAGAAAGGTGTAATAAAACTTCAATGGATATGGTTAGGAGCATGTTAAACAATTCAACTTTACCCATATCATTATGGATGTATGCCTTGAAGACTACCATGTATTTGTTGAATATGGTTCCTAGTAAGGCAGTTCCAAAGACACCTTTTCAACTGTGGACGAATAGGACACCCAATATATGGCACTTGCAGGTTTAGGGTTACCAGGCCAAAATAAGGATTTATAATCCTCAAGAAAGAAAATTGGATGCAAGAACAATCAATGGATATTTCATTGGTTATCCAGAAAAGTCAAAGGGGTATATGTTTTATTATCCTAATCATAGTATGAAAATTGTCTAAACTAGAAATACAAGGTTCATTGAAAATGATAAAACCAATGGGAGTACACTTCCACGAGATGTGGAAATTAAAGAAGTTAGAGTGTAGGTCTCTTTAGCTTATGCCTTTAGCAGTATGGTAATTCTCCTTCAGTTGTTGTTACAAACATCAATAAAGAAAAGCAACACAATAATGAGCCTATGATACATAATGAACCTATTGTGGAAGAACTACAAGAAATAGCATTAAGGATGTCTCAAAGAGAAAGGAGACCAACTATTTCGAATGATTATATGGTATACCTGCATGAAATAGAAATAGACTTAATCATTAATAATAATGATCCAGTTTCATTTTGACAACCTATAAGCTATGGTAATTCTGAGAAGTGGTTAAATGTCATGAAAGAAGAGATAAATTCCAAGGAACATAATGGTATTTGGGACCTCGTAGAATTGTCAAAGGGTTGTAAGTAGGTCTTCAAGACTAAATGTGACTCTCATGGAAACCTTGAACATTAAAAGGCTAGACTAGTTGCTAAGGGATTTACTCAGAAAGATGATATTGATTATAAAGAGACATTTTCATTGGTCTCACAAAAGGATTCTTTCAGGATTATCATGGCATTAGTAACCCATTATAACTTGGAGCTACATCAAATGGATGTGAAAATTGTCTTTCTCAGTGGATATTTAGAGGAGAATATTTATATGGACCAAACAATGTGATTCTCAGTTGAAGGAAAGGAAAACATAGTGTGCAAATTAAAGAAATCAATATACGGTCTTAAGCAAGCTTTCCACCAATGGTATTTGAAGTTTAATGATACCATTGTTTCCTTTGGATTTAAGAAAAATACTATTGATCGATGTATATATCTGAAGGTCACTGGGAGTAAGGTTATTTTTTTAATTTTGTATGTTGATGATATCTTGCTTGCAACTAATGATCTTGATCCTCTTCATAAGACTAAGAAGTTTCTCTCTAACAACTTTGAAATGAAAAATATGGGCGAGGCAAGTTATGTGATAGGGATAAAAATAGGTCTGTCACATAAAACATATATCGATAAAGTATTGTTAACTCATTAGCAAGTGTACCAATTTTTTTTTTATGTTGTAGAATGGAAAACAAGTAGCAACATTCAAATTATTAGCCTAAATAGTGAAAGCAAAGATTTAAGGTGTGGATTGTTTCATATGATATGGATTCAATTACATCATATTTTAATTACCAATCAACCTTTGTCTTTAAACTGTAAATGTTTTTATTGTAATTGCAACACAACCACATTTGCTATTTAAAATTTTGAGTGAAGGAATTAATACAGGTCCCTTCTAAGGATCAAAGGTGATGTCTCGTGATTAACTTGATAAAAAGAAAAATAGAATGAAGTAGAATAAAATAAAATGATATAAAATTTTATTTAACTAAGTTAAAAATATGACAAACATTTATATATTAAAATATAAATGCATTGTTTAAATTGGAATGAAAATATAATATAATAAAATATATTTATTTATTTTAAATTTATATGTTTTCCTTTAATTAAAGAGTTATGAGATAGAAATACTCTTTTTTATTTCAACATAAAAATATTTAAACAATGAAATAGTAACTTATTTCCCTTCTGGCACCATTCTATTTCACTATACTTTATTTTACATTTAAAATATAACAATAGGATATAAGATATTTTAGTTTTTTAATTAGACTAAGTTTTAGATAATCATTGATAGTAAGAGTTAATTATCATTAGTTTTAAATTTTTGCCCTTCCTAGATTTTTTTTCTGGTTCTGTCCTGCATAAAAAATCCTAAATTGAAAGTTAGGTTGTTCATTAATTTAGTTGAGATCTGTTTTTACAGTAATATAGTTTAGGTCTACCAAATCGAAATATTAAATCAAATTAATTTTTCTTTTACAGAAAATCAAATTAATTGTTATTTTAATGTTTTTAATATATTCAGATTTAGACTGAACCAAACCAACAAAATTTAATTAATTTTTATTTTGGCATTAATTCTATGATTTGAAGGCTTTTTTTTTTTTTGTGAATACACTATATTTTGAAACCTGATGACACATATTTAGACCTAGTGAACCCAAATTTTTTCCCCTTGTCTACACCCCAAGTCCCCAACTCAAATTCATGATAATATAATGTTGCTTCGACTTAAAAAAAATAGTATTTAAACTAATTAGTAAACTCAAATTCCGTTCTGTAACAACAACAAAAAGACTCAAATTCCGTTTTTAATATTCAAAATTAACAAATATATTTCTAATGAAATGAATTAAGCTTAACCAACTCATTTTTATTCAAACTACTTCGATTTTTATTTTAAAAAATATAAAAATTACAAAAGTGTTGTTTAAATAACCCTATTTATATTTAAATTAATGTACAACTACAATAATTAATCTTTTTTCCAGCCACATGTACATGCATCGTTTGATCAATTTTGTCTGCTTCTTTATGTGTGAGAAATAATTAATGGTCAAATAAAGTTTGTTTCCATACAATATATATACATCACAAAACAATTCCCGTGCATAACGTTTTGTCGTGATAAATGAGGTGAACATAATATATACTATACGATTTCGAAAGAATAGAAGGTTTTGAAACATATATTACTGTTACCAGTCGAATTGTTTGGTTATTCACTCACTCAATTGAGATAATTGAATTTAAGAGCAACGACGGTGACACATGTTCTGTCATTATTTAAAAATGAAACGACGTTGGTTGGGTAGATTTCAACTTATGTTTAGACTTCATTAATCTCAATAAAATGAATAAATCCAATGATCTTATCTTCATGTTTGGACTTTGGACCAATAGTCATGATTCCAAAAGCGCAAAAAAGGAAAAACACTTCTACCGGATCAAGCTTAGTGGAACCAATAACAGCTTTGCAATCATATACCCTTGGGCAAAGTCAGAAAAAATTTTAAAAAACAGAAACAAGGAGAAACTTAACAGTTACCCGTCATTATCATGAATAAGAAGAGACCACCATAAATGAAAAAAGGATACTAAATAGTTATATCACAAAAACTTATAAGAATCCTTAAATACTTGTAAAAGATGTATAAATAAAATATTACTGTCCTCTAAGTTAAAGAAATTAAAAAAATATTTATTATGAAAATTATATGAGAATGTAAAAAATATCAATACTATAATTTTATGTCTTTCAATAAAAATATTTTTATTTTTAGTTTCTTCGTTAATTTTCTTAAGGCACCGGTTACCATTTTCAAAAAAAAAATACTTTTTCTGTCTCATTATAATTCACATATAAGAAATTATTTTCAAATAATTATCATTTTAATTTTTTAATATAATATTAATTATCTTTTTTTACTTATATTTCTTATAATATTAATGGTGGATAAAAAATTTATAAATAAATTAATAATGATATAAGATTTATTTTATAAAATTATTATTATGTTAATCTTTTATATTTTATCTTGATCGATATAAAATAATATAAGATAATTATTATTTTGAAAAAAAAGGAAAGGAGTACTAAAAGATGTAAAGGCAACTTCAAAATTTGTACTCGTTGGAACTTCAAATCACTACTAAAAAATAAGATTTTAACATTGGTTATTAAGTATTGATGTTAAAAATAATATCGTTAACATCAGTTTTCCAAAACTGATGTTAATTAGTTATTGAAATAACCGATATTATATAATAAGAATTATAAAAAAAAAGTAATATAAAAATTATTTCAACATCGATTTTTATCAAAATCAATGTTGATATATGTAGACAATATCGGTTTTTTTGTAAAAACCGATGTTGTATGTCTATATTAATATCGATTTTTAATAAAAACTGATGTTGCTGAAATAAAACAACATCAATTATTAATAAAATTGATGTTGTTTATAAAGCTTCGTTGATTTTTTAAAGAATCGATGTTAATATAAATTCTAGTAGTGAACATAAAGGTAAAATCTATCATGGATAAAAATAAATATTTAAATAAGGATTTATTAAAAAATTAAATAGGATTTCTCCATGATATCATACTAACCATATTCATAGTTGTCATAGAAACCTGCTACCCATTAATGTGTATTTACTTAAATATCCTTTCATTAATATAGATATACTTATAGATAATTTATGTTTTGGAGTGTAGTTTTATTCTGAGAGTAATTTATAAATAATTTCAATTTTGTTTAGAAATATGAAAAATCTCATACATTTATATCATGGAGAAAAATGAAGTGAATTTGTGGGTCTTTAAATTATTTTTTAGAAAAATTAAAAAAATGGTAAAAGTGATTATTTTGCAGATCTCTTTAATTTATAAATTCAGTGATATTTGCAGCACTTACCTGTACGAATCTCATAAATTAATTTTTAAAATTTTTTTAAAAAAATATCCATGAATATTCCGGATGGAAATCACCTATCTCCTTTCCTATCTTATATCACCTATCTCCTTTCCTATCTTATAGTTCCTGTCCCACCAATAAAATAACGTCACATTAATTAAAATTCATGTTCAATCTTTTATTTCCACTCATGACCCACCCACCTCACATTATTACCCAAATCCAAAACGTCATGACCCGTCTCACCTAAAAATTAATTTTGACTCCATTTAACCAGTAATATCGTGCTCATTCAAGTGATGATCGTTGCTTGGCTTCTGCATCAACTAGATGATGTTGCTATTCTCCATCTAAGGGTGGTGGTTTGCTTTAGCACAGTGGTGTGTTGGCATTGAAAGTCACTTGAAGACCGCCATTTGGTAGCTGGAGAAAGGCATTGGAGATCAGAATAGACTTGCGGAGAATGTTTGGAATACTTTGTTACTGTTGTGGGCTTAGACATTAAAGGCGTTGTTAGTTAGAGGAGAGTGTACCAGTTGTGCATATGAAGTTTTTCGGGTCAGGAGTTTCGGATTTTGGTTAGCACATGGGTGCATATGAGAGAAAGACTGGATTTGAATTTTTAATTAATGTGGCACTATTTGATTGGTGGGACAGGAAAGGGGACAGGTGATTTTTCCATCCAAATATTGTTGGATGCCTGAGGATATAAAAGTAAATTTGAGTGTGATTTATAAAGGCAAATTGATCTAACAGGGTCACTTTTACAAATAATTTACTAAATAGGATCCATTCCTAAACTATTTACGTACAGGGTCTGTTTTTCCATGCATCCGGCCACTCGCATTGGCAATACAGGTAAGTCGTCACTGGCATTAGCGACATACTGACTGACGTGGAGGGTGTTTCGTCAACAACATTGGCAAAACAGCTGCTGGTGTCAAAAGAGCACAGCAGAGCAGACATAGTCTCGCTACCATGGCAGGCGAAATAGCAACAGAGGAGGTCTCACTAGCATCGCTGGCGAAATAGTTGCCTTGCACTTTTTTAAAATTTATTTCTTGTTCTGTGGAACAGTGAATGCATACACGAAAAAACAAACAGACACTACAAAATGAAAGGGGCTGGTTAGAAGAGTGGTGGCTCCTTAAATTCACTTGGATTCTTTCTCCAAAACCACTCTCTTTCTCTCTTTGATACTGTGTGATGCCAAAATGAAAAGCAACAATTTTTTAATCAGAGAAAGAAAGAATGACAAATGAAAGGACACGAAACTTATTTTTAGGCCCGACCAACAAAAGCACAACATAATACAAAAATAGATTTTTTTTTGTTTTTATATTTTTTTTACTAATGATTACATGTTTTAATTGTAATTTTATAATTTACGTCGGTGAAATTTCATATGGTTTGGTTTCATTTATTTTGAAAAAAAAAATTATTTGTCTTTCTTACTTATGAAAATTTCTTGTTAAAAACATGTTTGCTCTATTTAATAAACTGAATTAGAATCCTTATATAAAAATTATTTGTAAAAATATTTTTTATTCATAAGAATAAAAATAATAATTTACACACTCTATTTAATAAACGGAATTAGAATCCTAATATAAAAAATCATTTTTAGTATGTTATAATTTAACTTACCTTTTTTAGAAGATAAGATTATAACATACTAAAAATGATTTTTTTATATAAGGATTCTAATTCAGTTTATTAAATAGAGTGTGTAAATTATTATTTTTATTCTTATAAATAAAAAAATATTTTTATACTAAATTTTAATTTATTTATCTGAAATTAGTATCTTATTACTACTTTTTATAAGAACATTTTAGTAAATTTGACTCTATTCTTTCTACAAGACTCCTATATTGTATATCACATTAATTGTTTTATCAAGGTCAGTTTTTCTTCAGAATAAAAAAATAAGATCTTAGTTTAAAAGTTTCAAACTGATAAAATGCAAAGGAGAACCACCATATACTGTTTTTCACAAGAATTTTCGTAAGTAAGAAAGACAAATAATTTTTTTTTTCAAAATAAATGAAACCAAACCATATGAAATTTCATCGACGTAAATTATGAAATTACAATTAAAATGTGTAATCATTAGTAAAAATAATATAAAAACAAAAAAAAAATGTTTTTGTATTCTGCTGTGCTTTTGTTGGTAGGGCCTAAAAATAAGCTTTGTGTCCTTTCATTTGCCATTCTTTCTTTCTCTGATTAAAAAATTGTTGTTTTTCAGTTTGGCATCACACAGTATCAAAGAGAGAAAGAGAGTGGTTTTGCATAAAGAATCCAAGTGAATTTAAGGAGCCACCACTCTTCCAACCAGCCCCTTTCATTTTGTAGTGCCTATTTGTTTTTTCTTTTTTGCATTTAGTGTTCCACAAAATAAGAAAAAAAATTTAAAAAAGTGCAAGGCAACTATTTCGCCAGCCATGCTAGCGAGACCTCCTTTGCTGCTATTTTGCCAGCCATGGTAGCGAGACCATGCCTGCTCTACTGCGCTCTTCTGACACCAGCAGTTGTTTCGCCAATGCTGCTGGCGAAACACTCTCCACGTCAGTCGGTATGTCGCCAATGCCAATGACGGCTTACCTGTATCGCCAATGCGAGTGGTGGGATGCATGTAAAAACAGACTTCGTGCGTAATTAGTTTAGGAAGGGACCCTATTTAGTAAATTGTTTGTAAAAGTAACCCTGTTAGGTCAATTTGCCATTTATAAATAGGTAACTGTGTGTAGGTAACATGATGGGTAAATGACGAGTTTCTATCCAGTAGAACACGTAGTCTTTTTGTACTCACCCTGTCTCGTTGGTATACCTAGTTGCCATCATTTCCTTTGTGCTTGTTATTGTTTAAGGGCTTTAATCCATGAGTTCATCATCCACAAACCAAAGCAACATTGTCACAAAGAACACTTATACAACCAAGATTTTAAAAGCTAATTGCAATTTATGAAGTTTCTGCAATTGTTGTCACATTGATTATATTTGTCCACAAGTTTTTATAATAACAAAGATTGAGACAAAACCATAATTGTAACTGTATTTTAAAACCTTGTCTATAACTAAGGGTATCTCTTAACTACTAGACGAAGACTAATTCTCTTTAAGACATAATTTTATTTCTCTTTAAAAAGTCTTTTCCATTCATATTGTCAAGAATCAAACTTCTGATAATATGTTTAAGGAACTCAAGTATCTATGGATCTTATTGGTAGTAAACAACTTGCATTCAACCATATCCAATGTTGAGATATGAGCCACATCTTCATTCACCATGCATTCATAAAATGACATGTCAACAACTGAAGTACATTTAAGGGTTCTTATTTCAAAATTTTAGGGTAAACTGCAATTTTGGTCCCCCAAGTTTGACACTTTCGTAATTTTCATCCCCTAGGTTCCTAATTGAACAATTTTATCCCCCAGGTTTCACATTTGCACAACTTTAGTCCTTCTATTAAATTTGTTGGGTTCACCGTTAAATGGATAACGGTGACTACCCATTACTTGATGTGTCATAATTATTAGTGGATTAATCCATAATTTGAAACTCAATTTGGTTAATTATAAAATTATTTAAATTTCACCAATTAATTAAAAATGTTATAAAAAAAATTTATAACCTAAACTAACCTATTTCCTCAGTTGACGACTTCCCCCAACCCTTCCTTATGTTCACTACTTTGATAGCCTCGCCCAAACCCTCTTCCCCTCAACTTCACATTCCACCATTCTCGCACCTTGGTAGCAAACCCTAAAATGTTGTTACTCTTCTTCGTTTTCAGAATTCCCCTAATCAAAACCTATCATCTTCAATCTCAACTTAAAATTGAGTTTTGTTATTCGTTTTCCCAAAACGTATAACCGAAAAAGATTCCATCTTTGATCAAACCCCTCACTGTTTTTTCTTGTTTGTGAGTTTGACATGGAAATCATTGGTGCTTCATATAGCTTGGGTTCCCTTAATCGAAGACGTCATGCAATGTGCCACTATAACTTGAACACTTCTTTGGGACCACTTGGACTGAGGAAAATCTTGAGAGGAGGTTTGTTGGTTGTGAAGGTATGTTGCACTGTTGTTATTTGGTTTTCCCCTTGTTCTTAATTTTATTTTGATTTTGATTGCTATTTTAACAACTAATAGGGAAAAAAGGTTGCAATATTTTATTGGTATGATCCTCCACTCAATGATCATAGAAAGGAATCATCTTGGGTCTGATTAGGAGGCAAAATGAGTCAAAGATAAAGGAGACGAAACTACAGACAAAGCTCAAAGAAATGGAAAAGAGAGAAATTGTTAGATTAGTCTTATTCTTGCCATTGTGTTTGTAATGTTGTTGTTTGTACAAGTTGTTGGTAGGAGGTGTTGATGTAGCACTTGTAGTTCATTGGACTTGTCTAGTCCCATTGGATACGTCTAGTGAATTGCAATTGTTTGGCAGAATGTTGTTACAATGTTGTTTTTGACTTAGTTTTTTAGTTACTTTGTTTAGGATGTATCATTTGGAACCCAACTGGTTGTGACGTTTTGTTGTCATAGTGTACTGAAATATTTGATGAATGAAAAGGGTTGCCTAGTTTCATTTTAACACACTTGTGGTTATTGTTGCTTAATTGGTTTTGACAAATTAATAACGTTTACACCATTGATTAATTGGTCATTGATATTCTAAGTTTTCCTAATACAAAATATTTTCATATTCCACCATTGGAATCATAACAGAACATTTTAAGTATTCCTAAAACCATACAAAATATAAGTAGTTGTCTAAGAATACATAAGACATCAAATAATTGTGGAAGCAATGTCTTCCAAGGTTATTTTGATGATGCCAAAGAATCAAGAGTTAAGCGCAAAGATTCAAGAATCAAGTTTCAAGTTTCAAGATTCAAGATTAATCAAGATCAAGATTCAAGACTCAAAGATTCAAGAATCAAGAGAAGACTTAATCAAGATAAGTATTAAAAAGTTTTTCAAAATATTGAGTAGCACAAGAAGTTTTCACAAAATCATTACCAAAGAGTTTTACTCTCTGGTAATTGATTACCAGATTATAGTAATCGATTACCAGTGGTTTTAAAACGTTAAGATTTTCAAAATTCAAAATGAAGAGTCACATCTGTTGATGTGTAATCGATTACACCTTTATGGTAATCGATTACCAGTGACTGTTTTCGAAAAATTCATTTCCAAAAGTCACATTTCTTCAAGTGACTTGTTTTTGAAGATTCTTTCAAAAGACATATCTTTTTAAGTGATTAGTTTTAAAGGAATTGCCAAGAGTTACAAGTTTTGACTTGAGTCATCAAGAAACTATAAATATGTGACCTTGGCATGAAACAAAAAATCATCTCAATCATTTCTTTCAATCATCTTTCAATATTTTCTTTCATCTCTTTCAACAGTTTTTCTGTTTCATCTTCTCTTCATCTTTCTAAAAGTTTTTGTTGAAAACTTTCTCTTCCAAGAAAAGTTCTTTGTTCAAAAACTTGATAAGACACAGTCTGAGAATTCTTTTGATTCTTCCCTTTTCCATAAACAAAAGTTTTCAAAGGACTAACCGCCTGAGAATTCTTTTGTTTCCCCCTTCATAAAGTTTCGAAGGACTAACCGCCTGAGAACTTTGTCTTAACACATTGGAGGGTACATCCTTTGTGGTGCAAGTAGAGGGTACATCTACTTGGGTTGTTGACTGAGAACAAGAGAGGGTACATCTCTTGTGGATCAATTCTAGTGGAGGGTACATCCACTAGGTTGTTCAAAGAGAACAAGGGAGGGTACATCCCTTGTGGATCTTTGCTTGTAAAAGGATTTTTACAAGGTTGAAAAGAAATCTCAAGGACCGCAGGTCGGTTGGGGACTGGATGTAGGCACGGGTTGTTGTCGAACCAGTATAAAAACTCTTGTGTGTTTGTCTTCTTCTTCCCTACTCTTTTAATTTCCACTGTGCACTTTAATTTCCGCTTTTACTTTTGGTTAAGTTTTTCTTCTATTCTTCATTTACTTAACAACATAGTAAAAGGCTTAGAAGAGTAAATTTTTAATTAGTAAAGGTTTAGGAATAATTAATTCAACCCCCCTTCTTAATTATTCTGAGGCCACTTGATCCAGCAATAACCCATAAAGGTATAACATTATATATCTAAAGTCATCCAAAATACGTAGTTGTCTTAGAATACATAAGACATAAATGGTACCACATAATGGTCCATCCTACGATGCATAAAATAACCCATAAAGATACCTTAAAATCTTCGTATCCCAAAATACATAAATCTATAACAGTACGCACAAAGTATCCAATATTCCAAAATAAACATAAAACATAAAGCTATCCTAAGTCTTGATTTTCCCTAAACTTTTGATTGTTGAGTCTGCAATGCTGACGCAACAATACTTTGAGATAAGATTTGGCTTAATGTAGGTGCACCATATTGCATTTTTGCAGTTGACCTAGAAATCATGGTTGGTCTAGCTTGTGCTAATCCAAATGATTCACCAGGTGCAGACTTAAATGTTGTGTCCTTCTTGGATTTCTGCTATATGAAATATAAAACAAACATAAGTATAAATAAACCAATGCATTGAATTTCCATGAAACAAACTAAACCAATGCACTGAACCTTTTTTATAGCAGATGGTGTTACATCATTCTTCCTTTTCAAATTCTGCCACATAACACAAACAAATAAGCCAATGCATTTAATTTCCATGAAACAAAATTAACCAAAGTAAGAGTGCAAGATTTACCTTGTTCCCACCCTTTGGAATTTCCTTATCTGCAGTTTTTTTACCTTTTCAGGTCATTTTATTGTGACCTGATTTTCCACACTTTGCACACACAACAAATAATTGTTCTCTAGGTAACTTAAACTTGTCCATTGGCTCATCATTTGATTTGTTTCTCATTTTCTTTAGTCTTCCAGGTGCTCTTCTCGTGTTAGGTTGGTTTACTGGTGGAAGATCACTCTCTGACCACTCGTCTGGACCATTACATGCTCAAATATAATATGAGTAAGTGGCCAAATAAGTGTTTTTCCCACAAAACATAAGTATTGTCAGTCTAATATATGCATTGCATTATAAGAAAACATACTAATATACATACTTGTACCAACCAACTACATAGTCCTCAGGTTTGTAATTGTTGTGCCATAAGCATGCAACTGCATGACAACAAGGGATTCCAGTTAACTCCCATTTCCTGCAACTACATTTTCTGCTATTTATATTCACAACAGACTTCTATAAGTTTTTTGACACTTCAAACAATGATATCTAGTCATCACCACATCAGGTAGGAATCCAACCTTCATCATATTTCTATATATTGGCCAGAATCAGTTGAATTTTTGGATAAATAGGACCACAATATTCCAACATCATTTCCCTCATCCTAACAATCCTCATCATCAAATATACCTTAATCCATTCAACCAAGTTAATAATAGGCTTGCCCCTTAACTCTAAGATGCATTTATTGAATGCTTCACACATGTTATTCACCTGAAGATCACACTAAGTATTTCAGACATATGTTGACTTGGTCCATGATAATTCCTTTAGGTCATCCAACTACTTCCAAGCACTCTCGCCAGTCTCTTTCAACTTATGCATAATTGTCTTCCATTGTGCAATAGTTGTGGCTCTAGTAGCTTGCCACATCAATTCCTTTAAGTTTGTCCCTAGGTGCCTCTTTCTGAAGTTGCTATATAGATGTCTAACAAATACACGATGTTCAACATCTTCACCTAGATCCTAAATTACATGAACAAGTCCCCGTACAAGAAAAAAATAGACATTAATTACCAATAATTTCACATGAACAAGTTGTTGTAACTGTTAACCTAAGATCTAACTACCTAACTAAGGTTTAACTACCTTAGTTAGTTAGTAACTACCCTTGTATTGAAAGATAGTACATACAAGTATTCCTAAGGATTGGATGTGTCTAGAGATACAAGTGTTCCCAAGGATGTAGTTTAGTAACTGCACCTTATATATTCTACTCTAATACAAACACATTGTACAAGTTTGATAAATATCACCTTTTTATTGATTACAAATAAAAGTCCATTCGTTTCTCTGAGTTCCATTCAAATCTACCAACAATAACCCCAAAAACCAAGACCATGACTTTGTAGATTCTGACACCACTAATGCATATGCAATAGGTAGTATTTGGTTATTATCATCTTTACCCATAATTGTCAACAAATGACCAAGATAATTACCTTTTAAAAAGAAACCATCTAACCCAATTAATGGTCTACAAGTTGTTGCAAAGGCAACCTTACATGCCTCAATACACATATGCATTCTTTCAAAAATATGACCTTTAGCACCCATCACACACTTGATAATGACTATACTATTTTTTTTCTTATCAAGCAACTGGACAACATAACTTCTTAGGTGGTGGTATTGATTTTTAATTGTGCCTTGCCCTGCACTTAGCTATGTAAGCCTAATGTACAAATAGCTTACAACCCTATTTCTCCATTGCATATGCAATCAGTCCTTGTCTCGTTATTGTTGGTGTATGTCTTAACAAGAGAATTATTTTGTTACTTATCCATTCAGTTGTATCCTACTTGTTAGTAGATCTTTTATGGCATGTGTGCATATTCTTGAAAGTAACTACCTGCCTATGGTTTTTACGCTTTGGCTTACTAACACTTAAACAAAATGGACAGCCTAGCATACACCTAACAACAAATCTAGTCAAATCATTATACTTGATAATCGGATTTTTCTTGTTGACCATTAAGAAGGTTTTCATAGCTTCTTTAACTTCGGATCTGTTGTTGAATATCATCATGTCATACCCTAATTTCATCCGAGGACTATTGTTCATTAATCTTTTGATCCTTGCTAGTCGACTTACGGTGTTGAATGCCAGTTATAGTGCGAAACAGAGGATCATTCTGTGTTTTGATCAAGAATGCAAAAAATACCAAAAATAGGGGGGCAAAAGGGTTTTTTATTTGGTTTTCCTGAACCCTAGCTCGCCCAGGCTAGCCTCTGATTCGCCTGGGCCACCAAATAACTTCATGATGAAGAAACAACTCGCTTGGGCGAGCTCATTGCTTCAGCACTAAGTTTCAGCTCGCTTGGGCGAGCTGCCTTTGCCCCAAGTGCCTATTTTCCTATAAATAAGTGTGCTAGGGAGGCTGAGGAAGGGGAAGGTCTAGAAGGTCAGAAGTTGAGGGAATTGAGAGAAGAGAGAAAGAAGAGGAAACGAAGCCGAGACGCTACCGAATCGCGACCGCAATCATTCCTTACGTCGTTTTCTTGTTCTACGTTCTTCGTGCGACCGTCGGTTAGTTTTATTTTTAGGATTTAAATGTGATCTATGTACCCTTAGGGGTCCCCCTTATTATTATGTGCACATTCATTTTCTCCATCTATCATCGGTGATCTCGTCTTTCTTTAAAAAATTCAATCTTAACCGATCATTAGTGTTGTAAAATTGTCTTTAAAAGAGATTGAAAGTTAATAAATAAAACCAAGATAAAACCAACTCATAACTAACTTCTTTTTATCAAATATCACTTGAGATCTTTTCAAGGTACAAAGCCTTAACGATTCTCTCCGCTTTTCAAAATTTAAAAGATCGTTTCAAGGTCCAACGCCTTAATGATTCTCTTCGCTTTTCAAAAGTTTAAAAGATCGTTTCAAGGTTCAACGCTTTAACGATTCTCTCAGTTTTTCAAAATTTAAAACATCATTTCAAGCTCTAACGCCTTAAATAAATTTTTGTTCGTAATTAAAATAAATTTTTCAAAAAACATAAAATCAATTTAACACACAAAACAATCAGACTTAAAGAACTACGTAGGTCTGAATTCCTCATTGCATCTGAGGATACATAGGAGCAAAGGCAACACCCTTGTCGACCCAAAAAAAAACAAAGAAACATAAAAAAGGGAAAATAAATAATATTGAAGTCACGTTTTTGCACACTCGATTAAAGGTTGTCGTCCCTTGTGACGGACACGTGGGATGCTAATACTTTCTCCATGCGTCAACAACTCTCGAACCCTTATTTTCAAAATTCGCAGACCCCTATTTTGGTTTTTCTAGCGTTTTCCTCGAATAAACGTTGGTGGCGACTCCACGTGTTTTCTTCATGAGAAGACGCACTTTTTGCTTTTCGCCTCACCCTCCCATCATATGGTAGGTTGTGACACATCCCCAACTCTAATCAAGCATTTGCATCATCCTCAGGCATTCTAAATCTGGGAAATTTCTCCCTTTCTACCCCTTCTTCTTCATTTCCTGGTGGGGTGTCTAGCTTATCAGTTTCACCATCCTCGTCCCCAAATTCAACCGCAGCTGCATCAAACTCCTAACTGTCAAGAGAAATTTCCTCATCAAGTTGTGAGGGTGGTGGTGGATGTTGAATTTGACTAAACAATAGTGGATCCAAAACATGGTCCAATCCCAATCCTTATCAAAGTCACAGTCATCTGTGGATGTGCAGTCACTCTCATGCTAATTTTTACCATCATAGTCTTCATCTGCAGAATCTTCATCATCAACGACCTCATTCTGACCCTACACCTCACCTTCACCTTGAACCTCACCCTGAACCTCACTCTGCACCTCACCCTCACCCTGCACCTCACCATCACCCTGAACCTCACCCTCATCAATAACTGGAACATCAATTAGGTGCTCTAGATATATTTCAACAAGTTTATACCCATTGCTATCAACAGCCAATTGCAACACATCACTATCACTATTTAACGGCTTCAATTTGCGACATAGTGTGTATCTTAGATGTCAATACCATATGCATTTATATTTCTTGTATCCCATCTTCTCCAGCATATTCTTGATGTCAATATACGATAGCTCATCCACATCCACGCTCCAATCTTTTTCCACATAAGTACCATCCACATACATTGTACTTGGCTCATAAATGAACATCCCAAAAATGTGTATCCCCAACCTTATTCTTCTAATTTCACTAGGCCTGAAATTTAATGTACACAACAACCATAGTATAGAAGGACAATACTTACAATTCATTAAATTTCAATGCCAAAATTGTAATATTTCACAAATATAGGCCCAAATAGAACCACTAAACTCTAAATTGAAACCATACAATGGGAAAAAAATTGAACCCTACACACAATGGTCATTGTCCCTACACATTCCTCTATCAAAGACTCCCCCACCCACAACATTCACTATTAAAATACCCCAACCATGGATCACATGCAATAAAAACCCCCAACCCTAGACCACATGCAATCAACTTTCACAACCACCAAAATATTTCCTTTCAATAGTCAGGAATCTAACCTCACACGGTAAATGGGCTTGTGATTGTTCCTTCCCATTTGTGATGCGTGAGTTTCACAAACCCATGTCGCCAGCCATTGGTGTGGAACAACAATGCTCAAGATCGATTTTGTCTTCCAATGTCATTCGCCAACAAGAGGAGAATCACGTTTGGGGATTCAATATTAGGGGATTTTGAAGAACTCTTAAAAGAGAATGAAAAATCGAACAAGGTAGATAAGGGAAAATAAAAATCGGATGACGGATTCAATATTTGGGGATTTTTTTATTGTTTTATTATTTAATAAAAAAAACTGTTTAACAACTCAATTAAGAAGCACCTCATAACAACACTCTACAATAAGTGTCATGTCAGTAGGAGTCAACGTTTAATTTAATGGTCAACCCAACAGATTTAACAGAAGGACTAAAATTGTTCAAATAAAAACCTAGAGGGTAAAAAACACGAAAGTGTCAAACCTGGAGGACCAAAATTATAATTTAGCCAAAGTTTTAATATACTTTTAAAGAAAGTTGATTTTGCTATATACTTTTAAAGGAAAACACATGATTCTCATATAGGCATTTTAACCATCTTTAATCATACAACAAATGTGAGTGGCAATGTACAATGTTTTAACAGTCAACCCAACAAATTTAACAGAAGGACTAAAATCGTGCAAAAGTGAAACCAGAGAAATAAAATTGTTCAAATAAAAACCTAGGGGGTGAAAAACGCGAAAGTGTGAAACTTGAAAGACCAAAATTACAATTTAGCCAAAATTTTAATATACTTTTAAAGAAAGTTGATTTTGCTATATACTTTTAAAGAAAAACACATGTTTCTCATATGGACATTTTAACCATCTTTAATCATACAACAAATGTGAGTGGCAATATACAATGTTTTATAGTTTTTTCTATTTTTCATAATATCATAGTATCATTTTATTACTTTAAGCAAATTCAATATTTTTTTTCCAACCTAACAACTCTAGAAATTTCTTAAATGAATCCCACAATCTACTTTTAAAAAGCATTTCATATTATATTAAAAAACAAGTACCGTGACAAAAGAAAATAGTTACTTCATTAAGCAGTAGATTTATTTTTCAATTGCACTTTAATGAATTAAGAATCTAAATAAGTTATTAGTTTGACATAAAGTGAGAAAGTAACTCTTATTAAAAATGTCCTAAGTAAATTCATTATCAACTTCAAACAAATTTAGTAAAACATATTTAAAAAGATAAATATTAATAACAAACTCTCTAACTTTCTTTTTCTAACACTTTGTTAATGATTTATTAAAAATAATACATTTTGATAGATTTCATTTATTATTTAATAATTTTTTCTCATGATTTAGAAGTAAGACTATCAAAATTGATAATTTTCAAAAAAATTATTCAATCATAAAGAAAATATTAAAAAGTTGTCAGAGAGAATATCACTAATATTTTTTGTTTAAAAATATTTTAGACATACGAATAACAATTATTGAATGTGTCTAAATTGTATAGTGTTACCACTGTTGTGTATTTTCTTCCAATGGAAATTGGTTATATCTTTAATGTTTCAAAACATTATTTCATAAAAAACAGTCAAAACAAATATGTTATACTTACCATATCATATACTTTTTTTCTATTTTTTTATTGTCTCAAAATTAAAATAGATATAAGTTAGCTAACAATTTAATTTAAAACAAAATAAATGTTTATAAAATATAAAAAGGTGAGATAATGTGTGAGTCCCATTTAATAAATTTTATAGAATTACATTATTGAAGAGTAAGCTTACTTCAATATAAAATAAAAAATGTATCGTGATAAAATCCACGCGACAAAGACTTAAGAATTAAGTGAGTCTAATGCTCTAATTATTTTGGTAATTACTAGCTCTAGGTAGCTACAAAGGAAAAAGAAAGAACCAACCTGAACAACAGGCACTTGAATTGGACCCTACATTCCAAACAAAACAAAGCAAGAAGACTATGAAGAGCCGAAATTTTATCTTTGCATTCACACTCGACTGTGCACGCCCCACGCGACAAAACCAACTGTCCAATAAGTGAACGTTGAAAAATAGAAACAATTACTCAGTTGGGCGGCTTCATTGGGTTGTTGGCATGTCCCTTTACGCTTGCTTAATTGGAGAGGGATCGCTGGGAGGAAGGAAAATCAAAAGCAAATTCAGTATATATTTTTCATGTTATTATTTAGGTTAGTTTGCAGATTCTGAATAATCATCTAGATCTAGTAGTACCAATAATTTTTCACAACATTAGCACAAAGTGTATGGATCAAACTGACATAAAATCGTTCCCGTTTAACCAAAAGATTCTACGTTCATATTAAATATTTTAAGAGATAATTTTACTATGCATAACATTATTAACTATCTAATTCAAACAAAATGATGGTCTCATGGAGAATATCTATGATACATACCTAACAAATAGTCTTTCACAAAAGTCATTGAAATTAAATTCAATGGAGCGTTCTAACCTCACCAAGTGAGTTGTTATTTTACAAGACCAAGTGACGTTTATGAACTTAAGTTTTTTTTTTTTTTAATTTTGAAATTTGAATGAATTAGATATAGAATAAATATAATTTATTAACGTTTAAAACTTTGTAAATCGAATAGGTCAAAATCATTTGCCAATTTCTGAAAATCTTCAAATCAAGTGGTCACTAAACCGCTACAAGAGTTCGGATAGGATTTGTTTCCAAAAGAGTAGGCATGGTAATCATATTATTCTAACTTGAATCTTATCGACTACTTTTAATTATATGAATGTTTTGTGGTTTGTGTTAACAGCTTGATATAATGTATAATGACCAACTAATCTCCAGAAAACGAAGGAAAGTGACCTTCCACTAAACCATACTAGCACCTTAGATGGAGATCGTTGCGCTCCACTATAACGAAAAATTCCATATTATTGGATGAGCTTAATGCCTTCCAGATTGGATTTTAAAGAGAGCTATTGAGTTAGTTGTGAACAATTTAAACTTTGATTTTATATTTAATTAAACACCCATCTACTTAACTAAACAAATAGTTCAAATTTGAACTTATACTAGGAGTATTTAAATGAATTTGGATTTATTTATATTGTTACATAGCATGGTCTAGTTATGTTAGAGAAAGAAAGGCATTGTTTTCATTAAAATAAGGATATCCACAATGAAAGTGATAGAACTCACTTTCTTTTTCCTAAATAAGCATATTTTTAATTTAATAGGATTAAATATGTTTTAAATTGGCTTTAGTTTTAGTCACCCTAAAATTTTGTTCCTTTTATATTCCTAACATTTTTTAGTGTCATTTTTTACTCTTTAATTTATCATAAACTTTAGTTAGTTTAGTTTTGGCATGACCAACAAAATGAATATTAACTGAGCCAAAAAAGATAATGAAGAATTTTTAAATTAAGATAATTATATTATTTTTAAGTGCGTAATTCAATTAAATTATATATTTATTATTTTATATAAATAAGATAATTACAGATTGCATATATAGTTTACATTTATAATTTATTTTTAGTATAATGTTAACAGTGATATTTATTGCTTTTAATATTATTCTTACTATTCAATTCACTAATTTACTTTTAACATTGTACTTTTTCAAAAAAAATTAAGTTACTTAGATGCTTATGATTTACTTTTAATATATGATATTATTTTTCAGTAGACTAATTGACTAACTGCTCACCTTTACATTGGATTCCTACCTAATCAGTTTACGACACAGTCTTAATTCCTATAGATTTTTTCACATGAATTCAAACAGAAAAGCAACATATATTTCTAATTAAATTTTCACATAAATTTAAGTTTAACTTCCTCTTTTAATTATTTTCATTCACTTAATCGCTTATTATAAAAAGCTAGGTCTTATATTTAACACTATGAACCAAGAATGAATGTTATCTTGTAAATGATCAAATTAGACAAACATGTAGTCTTATATTTTACCACAAACACATAGCCTTATACTTTGTTATTAAAACTAAGGGCTAAATTGTCTTATATCTAACAATATTATCAACATAGTGTGATATAGATTGATTCCTTAAACTTGTTGGCACAAAGTATTTTTTTTTAATTTTTTTTTTATTGAATAACCTTTCAATGGTATTGGCAAATACGACAGTCTAAGGAACATAAAGTTCTAAAATCATCTATAATTTTACTGAACTTAGAATCACCCATTCTCTATAAGGGGGAGATGTGTTTTTAGTCCTTATTTTTTTTTGTTAAATGCTGCCAAAGTTCCTATATTTTTATGTTGATGAATTTTGTCCTCAACTTTTTTTTAAATGTAACATTTTAGTGTTAACTTTCAAGGATAAAAGTCTCAAAATATCTTTTGAAGCTCATCTGCATGATGAAAATGTTTCCCTCTAACTAATTGATCTTGATAAAGTGCAAAGACAACAAGGTTTGTGTTGACTCCGTTTCGCCTTCTCAATCCTAAAATGAGTTGGCTATCGGGTGGTTATTGGTTTTACTACCCTGTGTCGATAAAGAGGAGTCAATCATTTGGATATTATAGGGATGTTCATCTCGAATGGTGTACAACACTGAGTTGATAGTGTAAATGTTTAAGTCCAAGTCGTCCTCCTGTTAAAGTTGATATTCTCAAGGTATCCATCTTGAATGATGTATAATATTTATTTTAAAAAATAATATATTTCCATGAATGAAGGTTTCTTGAGAATGCTTTTTAAGATGATTTCTCATAAAAACATGAAAATCTTATTTTTTTTCAAGTTAAAAATTATCTTTTATTGTAATAAAAATATCTTGTTGCTCTTATCACATAATTCTCTTATCTTTAGGAAATTTGTATAAATATTTTTAAAATATATATCATCAATCAAATAGATGATTTCCCATAAAAACATGAAAATCTTATTTTTTTTTTCAAGTTAAAAATTATATTGTAATAAAAATATCTTGTTGCTCTTATCACATAATTCTCTTATCTTTAGGAAATTTGTATAAATATTTTTAAAATATATATCATCAATCAAATAGATTTTATTCATATCCACAATTCTCATGATTTTTTGGAATAAAAAAATCTTCTTTCCTATCAAAACCTCCCTTAACAGAAATAATTTTTTTGTTATATTTTATTTATCTCTCGATCAAATTTTAGATTAATCAAAATTTCTTTTTTTTATGAATCGAATAGTTAAAAAAGAAACTCCCTTTGAGTATGTTTGGATAGAGAATTTTAACTGAGGAAAGTAATTTATCAGATAATTTAAATTTCTGTAATCTAGAATTCATTGTTTGGATATTTTTTTGTGAAGAATTTAAAATTTTGGAATTTTAAACAACTAAAAATCTGAAATTTCAATTTCCTTCTAAAAGGTGAGAAATTGAAATTCTCTTCTTACCGTCTTCTTCAAGAAACAACGTCTGAGATTGTGGAACATCGTTCGGACCTGAGAACGTAGAGGAACACGTATAACTAGTACACTAATCATATCTTTTCTTTTTTTCATTCATTTTTTTTCACTCTCATAATTTTAACTTTTTTTTATCCAAACACAAAATTTTAAAAATAAAATAATTTCAATTGAAGTATTTGAAATTCTTAGAATTTAAAATTTCTCAAAATTTTAAATTTCTCCATCCAAACACACTCTAAATTAAATTGTTTTAGAATTTTAGGTCCTCAACTATAAACTGAGAATGCCTTTTCGTGTTTTAAATCAATTATGAAACAATTCACCTAAAATATCACCCCCTACATACTATAAAGTATAAACTATTCTAAGGTTATTTATAATAAAAGTTTTTATTGTAGTTATAAACTTTTCTCATTTTACTATCTATTTTATATCTATCTATTTATTTCTATAATTTGTTGAGATCTTGCCTTGCGTTTTATCTGTCTTTCTCTTTGCATGACAAAATCGTGGGAAAAATCTGTCCTATATAAAGATGTTTTCTTACTATAGCATATTAACTTTAGAAAAAGTAATAATACATGAAGATTCTTTCATTTTAAATATTCTATCAATATTTCTTATTTTTTTATTTTTTCTTATTATTTTATAAATCATATAATACTTATATTTTTCTCTTTCTTTTAGTGTCTAAATATCTTCATTATCTTTTTTCCCTTTAAGAAAGGGATATCTCTCAATGTCATGCACTCGTGCCATACGCCGGATACGACCATCCGCATTATTATATGACAATATATAGGAATTCTACCATAAGGAAATAATCATACATAGCAGCTAGCCGCAATTTTTGACATATCAATCATTAACATTTAGCACTTTTTTATGGAGATATTGTTTCCGTAAAATGAAATTAGAGATTGATTTTAATGTATCGTTAGTGTAAGAAAAATATATCATTAAATAAAAATTATTCTATATATAATTTTAAAAGTAATTATTAAAAAATAATAAATTAATAATTAAATGAAAAAGTCGAAAAATTTTACACTGTAATATTTTAGTTAAATTCATAAAGTTGTATAATAATTTATATAACACATTTATTATATTGTCTTCTCTTCGAATCACTTTCATTGTAAAATACAAATTCTTCTTAATTTTTATTTAACTGAACCCTTTCAAATTTGCAGAGTTATGTTCCATTAACATTTGTCTGCATGTTAATTAGCTTCTTTCGATCTTCTCTATAAAAAAAAAAAAAAAACTTTCGATCCAAAATGCACCACATTGCAGAATGAAAAAGTTGTGCAGCGGTTTATATGACCATAAAGTTTATTGGTAGACACTAATAGTATGAAAGTAGTATTTGATAATTAGTGACAAAAATAAAGAAGGAAAATAAATATAGCTATAAAAAATAATATGATATGATCGAACTTATGAAGAAGAAATAAAACAAAGAAGAAAAATAAATATAGATAAACTTATGAACATTCTAAGGGGCCGCGTTTTGGCGGGTAGATTTTTTAGTTTAGAAATAAGGGAGGAAAAAAATAATTCTGTATTTATTATGAGGTAATAAAATAATAAATTTTAGATATATTTTTCATCTAGTAAGTAATAATATCAACTTCAATCAATATTTAATTTTGATGAAACATATTGGGAATATTTCTTCCCATGGGATAAAAATCCTTTCTTTGAGGAAAAATACACATATACCCTCCTCCTACTCACTATCACACTCCCCTCTTCATGATCAATTCATATACATTTTCTAATTTTTTTTCATACTTAAAATTTTCATTCATGTATCAATTTTTATTTATCATCAATTTCATGAATTTTACGCACAATAATTTTTCTTTCATGATCAATTGTTCCTTGCATGTCTAATGTGGTGCGAATAAGTATATCTATACTTTGGATCATACTCTAATCACTACTACACAAAAAACATTTTACGACGTCAGAATAATGACAGTTGTACCAAAACTGATGTAGAAAATTGGCTGATGGCATTTAGGTAAAACAGTCGTAAAGTCATTCAATACAATGGCGGTTTTGGTGAAAACTGTTGTAGATTGGAGAAGTTTAAAGACGGTTTTGGAAAATCGTCTTCGTATTGAATCTAAAAATTAATTTGTTGAGTTCAGTTGCACTCGAGCTCTCACGCCTAGGTCTGAAACACTCTCGTGCCTTGCCCTTAAACCTTTGTTGCTCTCATCGTATTGAAGCTTTCATTGTCGTCGTGGTGCTTTCATTATTGTCATCTTGTCATCACCATCGTGTTGTCGTCAGCGTTGAGGTATGAACCCCTCTGTCGAAGCAAAAAATCGATGATTCGCCAAGGGAAGATCACAGCGAGGGCTTTCGTTCAACTCACGATGTGTCTCGCTAGGCTCAATTGTTGGACGAGGTTCCCTCTCTTTGCCTTCACATGCTTCTGTAAAATGGCATTCAAGTTTTGTTGATTAATTAGTGTGTTTAGTAACAGTGTTGATTTTGTGATGATTTGGTTTGGTTCATTTGTCATAGAAGGTGGTGGATATGAGCGAGTTGCGAAGCCTCGCATGTTAAGGTATACCTGATGTTGCTGGGAGTCATTCTATTGCGTGGAAGGTTAGGTTACTTTTTCATTCTGTTTTTCTCCTACATTATAGTCTTTTTTTCAATAGTTTAATTTTCTTACATTATTATTGTAGAGATTTTTACATTATCAACAGATGAAAAATCATCTCAAATATGCGAGGATATGGTTTGAATGTATATTTAAATAAAGAAAGAAAATGAATAGTGATGAGAATTCAAAAACTGCCCAAATACAGGGACCTATGACCAAGAATAGGACCAAACAGTCAGAAGATACCCTCCAACAAATGGTATCAGACATACTTAACAAGGCCAAAGTGGAGAAGGATGAAGACCCAGAGGCACTACTAAGAGTCTTAATTGTTACTGAAGGCCCAAACTAATTTGAAGGCCCATGCCACATATTTTTTTTTTCTATTTCTATTTTGTTGTTGTCATTTTGGCCCAAACTAATTTAAAGACCCATGCCATTTTTTCTATTTTCATTTAAATTTTAAATTAAATAAAATTGGTGTCTTTTCAGCTGCACCTCAGATACGCTATATGTATTGAACTCGTTTTCAATAGAAGGGACTTTTGGCATTTTACGAATATTTTGTGAGTGTTTCTCTTTGTGTTCCTTGTTAAACCAATCTCAGACTTATCAAGGTAATCCTTGTGGCGTCTATCCTGACTTATCTTCCCTCTTTGGAAGTGGCGTCATCCAAACTCTATGACCTGTATCAAGCGATCAACTCCTAGTAAAGATCACATCAAATAGAAATTTAGTTTCTGATATTTTTAGGTGAATTAGATATATTTAGGAAAAATGGAGCAAGGACTTTTGCACTAGGGATGTGCATTCCAAATATGCGATTGGCTTATTCCCATTTCATTCCAACCAAACAGGGCATGTGTTCATAAGTCTAAGTAAGGATATGGCTTGGTAGTTATTGGTTAGTCAAGAATGTTTTCCTTTATTGACGGAATGATGGAAGTGAAATCATGGAATGTTGTTGCAATTTATACTTTTTGATACTTGTAGGTTTTGCTAGGATATCTTCCACCAAATTTAGGGCTTTGGTATGTTGAATTAGCCAAGAAGCGGTCACAGTACAAACAATTCAAAGAGGATATTTTCATGAATCTTGTAAGTTAGTTGCTTAGGGAGCTCTGAGGCCTTGGTGTCATCATCTCATTATTTTTGTTAAACTTTTGTTTTGTTTGGAGGGGGGATGAAGCTGTAAAAATGCCTTAATTGTCATAAGATTGTACGATAAATAACTTAAAACTGCCAGTGGTTGTGCTAGAGCTTTAGAATGAAGTAACATTTCTTTGCACATTATCACATTTATTCTTGTGACAGACTATGGTTTGTAGAAGAGAGATAATTCTAAGGAATATGTCGTCACATTAATTATTTGAATTTATTTGTATTTTACTTGGTTCTTTCTATCACAAACTCACAATGATAGGGTTCATGCGTGTCAATGTGGAATTGATAGGGTGTATGTGTGTACAAGTCGAATTTTTATGGAATTGGTGTTGTTAATGCATATTCTGTTTTATTTGCTTTATCTTTTTGGCTCTCTGAATGTTTTTGTGGCTAGCTAGTCAAAAATCACAAGGAAGATGTTCAACTTGTCAAATTGTGATACTGATGATGCCAACTGTGCAAGGGCGTTGCTCTCTAGATCTGAAATCACTCATGGGAGCATCCTTTGAGTCTAGGAAAGACCACCATATGGAATCAATTCTTCCAAGTAGATTGTAAAGTGCTCTAGTACTTACAATTTAAAGGAAAAAATCATTTGATACCTTTCAGCTTAAAACTGTTGGTGGTACATTTTATCTATAATTTTTTGTCCAAATTAATTTTGAAACCTTGTACTTTACATCTTAATTTTCATAAGCAAGCACTTTGATCAATATTTTAATTATAGCTGACAATGGAGAGGTATTTTTCCACGATTAGTTTTTTGAACAAAAAATCACCAATGATAAAGGCTTTTTCTAATTTCTTGTTTTCTACTATTTACAATCGGGATTTTATAGTTTGTGCACTAAAGTTTATTTGGGAAAAAACATTAGGGGATAAAGTTGTAAACTTAAGTCAAATTTCAATCCTTATTGTAACTTCTGAGTAATACACCATAGGGTATTGTTCAGGATAAAGAAACAAAGACTATAGAACTGAGTAGGATGAACTCCTTATCTCACAAATGAAACTTCTCATTCACTAATCCACTTGCCATAGTATGTTGATTTAATTGTATGTGTTTTCTAAAGACTAAAATTTCATTTTTTTTTCTTTTTGATTTTGCAAATTTCATTTGAAGAAGTACTTTTCCTTTCTTATTCTTCTTTTATCAAATGCATTATATCTATATGCAAGTCTATCAGTCTTTTACCTTTTGTATGCATACATTTTTAAAAGTTCATGTTTCCTCATTCATTTGCCTGATACTTTCCAATGTATGCTCTAATAGAAGAAGAGGCTGCTAGAATAGGGAAAGGGGAGACAAATAAAAAAATTCAGATGTGATAAGTTAAAAAGAAATTTTACCAAATGTAATTCAACATTGTCCTGTATACATAAAATAGAATGTATGTGAAATAATTAATATGACCATGAGAATGTTGATTAGGTTGTAAACAATTTGCTTGGGTGGCAATATGATGGAATAATGTAGATTCATAATACTGTCATGTTCTATTGTATTATTGGTTGACTCTGCTCAACAGTTCCCTATTATAATTTGCAGGCCTTTGCTGAAGCAGATGCATTCTTTTGTTTTGTAGGACTTTTACTTCTAAGGTAAGACAACTTTAGTATATATTCTATCTTTTCACATATCCCTTTCTATTTAAATTTGGAAATATTGTGAGAGGATAGACATTTCTATTAGTGTCTGTTTGGATGGAGTATTTTAAAATTCCATAAATTTTAAAATTCAGAGAAATTAAAATGCATCAATTAAAATTCTTGAATTTTTAAAATTCTTTATTTGGATAAACCAATTTAAATTCCCAGAAATTCACAATAGTTGAGATGTAAAGTGAAAAGGCTTTGACTAATTGACTCCTTGTCCAGTTCAGAGGGTCCAGCCAAGGTCGCTATCGTCGTTTGATTTCATCATCATCCATCACCAATGAAACGGAATAAATGGTTGGAACTGGAAGAGCAAACCCTCCTCTCCAAATACTCTGAGCTCCTTCGTTTAGGAACCCTCGCCAAGCTCAAAACGCGCGAGAAGAAGTTCAAGCCGGTGGTGGAGCATGTGAATGCGGCGCACCACCTCCTCGACCCAGCCTCGTTCCCCTTCAAGTGGTCATGGCACGATGTCTCGATAAAGGTGCAGAACATACGCCACCAGTACCTTGGCGTCAAGCAGAAGATCTGCCTCTCCCTTCACCACTTCAATTGGAAGGACGGTAACAATCATTGGGAGAATTTTCTTAAATACAAAGAAGGTGAGGAGGTTGGGTTCGGTGGTGGAGCTGAGGGAGGCGGTGGTGAAGCGCGAGGAGAGGCAGTGGGAGAGGGAGTTTTGTCGGAAGAAGGAGGAGGCGGAGCGGAAGAGGAAGAAGAGAGAGGCGAAGTTTTGGCGGGAGAGGCGGATGGAGTGATTGGAGGATCGAGAGATGGAGCTAGAGGAGCGGCAGTTGAGGTGGGTCAGGAGGGAACTGGAGAAGAGGCTTAGGTTGGAGAGGGAACTTGATGGAAAGAAATTGAAATTCTTTCATTTTTGCAAAGAATTTCAATTCTGAATGAAATTCCTTATTAAATTGACTGAATTCAATTTCTCTTTAAATAATTTATCCAAACGTGTAATTTCACCTTGAAATATTTCAATTACATTATTAAAATGAATTACTCAGTTAAAATTCATCATTCAAACACACTCTTAAAGTATTTTAATTCTTGATATTATAATTAGTTATTAAATATTTATTTGTACATTGGATGATTGCAATATCTACTGTTATGTTAGCATTGTGTGTTGCTATGTTATAAATTTGTTAAATAAGCTAAATAATAAATAAACAAGAAAGTGTGGATCCTTCCTGCTTCATTATGACTTTCTCTATTTTAGAATGGCAAAATTTCATTTTTGGTCTCCCAATTTATCTCCAGTTTCGGATTTGGTCCCCCAGTAATTTAATTCACAAATTTGGTCCCCCTATTTTGTAAAATTATGCAATGTTGGTCTCCCAGGCCACAATTGGACGTTGACCGTTAACAAGTGATGTTAACTGCCAAGTGTCACGTTCTTATTGGATGATGGTTGCACGTGTCATGTTCTGATTGATCAATGAAAACAACAATTCATTTCATCTTTCATGGAGTTGACATCCAATTAGAACATGACACGTGGTCGTCATCATCCAATAAGAACGTGACACGTGGCAGTCAACATCATTTGTTAATGATCAACGTCCAATTGTGGCCTGGGGGATCAACATTGCACGATTTTACAAAATAGGGGAACCAAATTTGTGAATTAAATTATTGGGGGACCAAATCCAAAACTGGAAATAAACTAGGGGGAACCAAATTTACAATTTTGCCTTTTAGAATTGTTATTTTGGCCATTCTTTTTCTATTTGTTTGCATTATTTTATGTTTTTGAACTAGTTAAGTGTCGGGCCTTTCACTAGTCATCATAATACTTTTCTCAAATAGTTTTCATTTATCTATGAATATTCATATTTGAATGTCTTTTTTAATTAAAAAAAATGGGCATATGATGCATGTATAATAAAAAAGTGATTTTTACTAAGTGCTTAAAAGGTCTTTTATGTGATTTTGGAATAAAAAAATGTCTTAGAAAGTATATTTTTTTAAACATTATTTTAACAAAAAGTCAAAGATTCTAAGACGGTTTCTTAAAAAATCGATATAGAAATTGATCTTCTAAGACGATTTAAAAATCGTCATGAAAAATGTTGACTTTCCACTATAGCGATTTCAAAGACAATTCAAAATCGTCATGGAAAGTGTTAAATAATCGTCTTTGAAACGCTTTTTTATAGTAGTGAATTAATAATAAATGAGTAGTTAGAGAAGTTTTGTCATGAAAACGTGAGATATATAACATTTGGAGTACAATTTGCTTGTCATTTGTTGATCTTATAATAAAGTTGTTTATTTTATGAAAAATATTTGCTTAATTATCACTTTGGTCCCCAAATTATTTTAAATGATCAATTTGATCTCCAAATTTTTAAAAGATTTGATTTGGTCATCAAGTTTCTTATAAATGAATCAATTTAATTTCCAAGTTTTTAAAAGGTTTAATTTGGTTATCATGTTTTTAAAAATTAATCAATTGGATTTCTAAATTATTTTAAATGGTTCAATTTTGTCCTCAAGTTCATAAAAATATGAGAACCAAATTGATTAATTTTTAAGAACTTGATGGACAAATTAAAACTTTTAAAAATTTGGGGACATTTGGGGACCAAATTGAAACATTTAAAATAATTTGGGGATCAAATTGATAATTAAGCTAAAAAAATAACTTCTTTAGCTTAATAAAGATATTTAGTAATTATAATATATATATCCAAGAAAAAATAATTTAACCAAACATATTTTATAATTAACCAATAACGCCTTAATTGTTTTCAAGAATATAAAAAAATATCTTCAACTAATTTTATAATTAAACAAATTTATTTTTTATTAAATACCCATAAATAACATTCTCATATTTTTTATAGGCAAATAATATTATTATTATAGAAGTAAAACTGGTACCAGTAGTACAGTAGTCTAGTGCAACACATTACAAAGTAATGGCTCCCAACACATACTATGGCTAGTCCTTATTTATGTTGGTGGAGTTACATAAGTAAAGGATAACCACTTGATGTCCACCCTCCAATAATACTTACTGTACAAACAATATCAACCCTAATCCCCAACATATGAAACGAAATCTCCAGTTCTAGCAGAATATACATCCCCCTCACCAGCTTAATATAGATTGCATTGTATAAAACAGTTCCCAACTGAAAATGAACGTGCCACCCAAAGTGACTCACAAGGTGCAGTTTGTAAATGATAGTCCTGGCTCCCGCTGCCACAACGCGAATGACAATAAATGTGATGAAAGGAATTCTTTCAGCCAAGACCAAACCGAGAAAGAAATCTCCTGTCTCAAAATTTCCAACTTCACCACTGCTCCTTGAAAAATAAAATTGTTCCTCAATCTCCAAACGTGCCACAACATTGGTGTTGTAAGAAATGTTGACCTGGTTTCTGTGGCAAAGGCCTAACCAGTCCAATCCATGAGTAACACCAGTCCCATATATATTTCCGGGATATTCTCATGTTTTATTCACATGTATAGTATTTTTGGAACTAAAAAAATTATCGGTAAAACAAATACCTCTTAAGAAATTAATTACTCCTATATTGTCTTTATTTGTCTTATTCGTCTATGTTTTTCTTATCATTGTTTATGACTTATTCTAATTTAATATATTTCGTGAGTAGCATAATTTATTCTAATTTAGTAGGTTTTTATAACATAATTAATAAAAAAATTATATAAAAATCACGCTTAATTTAGATATCAATTTTTATTTTTTATTATCATTATTTTCTATTATATATGTGTATATATATATATATATATATATTCTTGTGTTATTTTGAAATATATATATATATATATATATATATATATATATATATTTCTTAGATATATATTTTAATTTTTATAATTGGCACTTGGCCCCCCTATAATCCCAAGCTAGCTAGCTCCGTCCCTGCTTTTAACTCTATTTTCATTTTCTTTTTCTAAACCAAATACGCCATTTTAAAGTCTTGAATAATGCATATAACATAAAAGCTCGTGCCAATTATCGTCCACAATCCGAAGAGTTAGAGAGAGATATTTAATTTTCTATTTGAAGAGATTCTCAACAAAAGAAACAGGCAGTAAAAGTCAAGAAAAGGAAAACAATTATGTGACATGTATTAGTACGTACCTGGAAATAAAGAAACGAAAAGTAGGAGGGGGAGAAAAATGGATAGGTACATCAAAAACAAAAGAAAAGAGGGAAATAAAAGTGATCGAGATGGATTGAAAATTGAAATAGGATAGAAGAGAGAAAAAAAAAAAGATTGGGTGGGTGGACAAAATCAAACTCTTCTATCCCTCGTGTCTTGTATTAATCCAAGGGATTCCAATGTCCTTAATTTTGGTAACAGTGTGTTGGGAGATTGCAGTTTTAAATTAGAACACGGCTTCCTTAAACAGTACCTTACCACTCTTAATATTAATAATGTGACAATAAATTAATTAAAAGTGTTCAACCTCTGTGCAGTTTGTTCCGTTACTTTTGCATGTATAATATGCACCATTGGTGTTAAACTAAACCACTGTCACATCTCACCTAACTTATGAAACACATCAATTATTAAATTAATATAAGGGAATAAAGTCAATATACGCTTTAAAGTTTAGCCAATATCATATGAACATATACATCCCTCCTCGTGGGGTATTGCATTCTTTCCTCGCTGAAGAAATTTGAACTTGTCTTATAGATATTTTAACACATTTTATAAAAGTGCAAACATATGAAAAGAAAGGTTGTTCTTCTTCCTAAAGCATGATCTAGTGCAAGCCCTTTTTAGCAAGAAAGTTGGCCAAGTAACAGAAGTTCACGCCTAAATCAATTTGCCAATCACCTGAAGAATTTGTTTGACAAATAAAAAAAATTAAGCGGAAAGAGCATAATCTAATCTGTAGTAACAATAAAAGAGAAAGGAATTATGGATGAAAAAGAGGTCTCATAGTCTTAGTCCTTAAGCACGAGAAAAGGTAGAAAAGTGACATCGTAAATATCATAAGCAAAAGCAATTGTCGACATATCATAAAACACGTAAATTAATTAAATTAATTGACATGAAATTGTTTAGTTGAACTAATAGTGATAAATATGTAGCACGTTAATTTGAAAGAAATATTATCATCTTTAATAATTTTACTCGGTTGGAAGAGAATTATTTCTAATAAAAAATACTTTATGATTTAGGTTTAAGGAAAAAAGAAAGAAGCAATTGAAGACATGAAAAGTAGTAGAGTGGAGACCACCCAAAACCAAACGGTGCCGCCTGGGTGGCTTTAAAACAGCGAGAATCATGGAATTGGGATATGAATGAATCAGTGTCACCGATCATAAGCTATTTTGCGAATCCCCAAGCAAAAAACGTAAACTAAAAATTAACTAAAGAGGAAAAGAGTGGATACAATGCGATATAGCTGGCAAGTGTGGTCCATGACTCGGACTTGACCATCACTTTTATGAGTTACCATTGACGGTTCCAAAGGAAACACCAACAGTTTTCGCTACGGAAAACCAAGCCTCTTCTGCGCACATAAAAACAAGCTGCTTTGTTGCTAAGTCAGATGCCCATGGTGGTGGTGACTTTACAATAGAGGTCGATTAAATCAAGATAATGACAATATTAATAATTAGTAGGACATTTGCTTATAACTTCATGAGAATTTCTTCTCATGTTTAACAAAAATTAATACTTCTATTGTTACTAGTATAAGACATTATTGATGCTAATAAAAAAAAGATATTATTTATTAGTTTACATTTATTATTTTAGTTATTAATATTAAATTTATTTATAATTATATTATTATTTTTTATCTTTAAATAATTAATGCATGAAATGAAAATAATAGTAGTGAAATTTTAATTTTTAAAGGGTTTGTTTAATTGAACCCAAGTAAAAATGGGGTTAAATAACCCATCTTGAATAATCAATAGAATCTAGACAATTATCTTATTCTAAAGTTTTATCATTAATGTTATGACCAGCACATTGAATGTATCATCTTTAGTTTCTCTTATATAAAGAAGTATTTGATACTTCGTTCATGATTTTAATTTTTAATTTAAGTGAGATGAGAGTCAATTGGATGTACATGTAATCTTTCTCTCATTTATTCATCACGGAGCATGTGAGATATATTTTAATTTATAATTGAAATTAGACGAATAATGTGTTATGATATTGTTGGATTATAAGTGTAAAGTGAAGTTACATGTTGAATAAGAATGAGACTGTTGAGCCTCGTATAAGTGATAAAAGACCAATAAACTTGAGTCTTAAGATTTTTGGTTGACCGGCTCGAACGAGTAAGACAACGATGAGGGATCCATGGATATGTTCGTAATAGTTTTAGAAATATTTGTTTTCAAATTATCTTTGCAAGAAAAGTTTTAATCAAAACTCAATTGACTTTTTATATTTCTTTATTGTTTTAAATTACATTTTTACATTTTAAAGAAATGACTCCAAATTTTGATAGTTTAGGATCCTTTTCGGATGATTGTGATTTTTTATTTTTGGTTTTCTAACATAATTTTTGAAACAAAATGTATTTGACAAAAATGAAGGTAAAATTATTTTTAATTTAGTTTCAGAACACTTTTACATTTATTTTCAAAACTAAGAAAAAAAGAATTTGTGTTTTTAGTTTTACAAAAGCTCACACTCCTTACATTTGACAATGATCCTTCCCATTGCCACTATTGCAACAACAACTGGCACTAGCATCAAGACCATCGACACTGACACCACTACCACCACCAACATTGCACCACCACAACCACCATCAACATTGGTACCACTACTCGCACTAGTATCACTACCACCAACCACACCACTACCATGACCATTAGCATCACTAACATCGTCGCCACCAACATCAACACTTCCCCCACCACCAACTCTGGTACTGGTGCCACCATTGCCACCACAATTGTCACTATTGTCATTATCATTGTTGTTATTACCACAAAAATACACCCTTAAACTAATTTTAATAAGATTGGAAACATTCAAAATAAATTTATTTTGAAACTAAAAATTAGATTTAAAAAAACTTAAATCAAATTTACAAAATTGGTTTTTCAATTTTTTGAAACTCAACTAAAAATCACACCAAACATGCCTTTAAATAGTAGAGAAATCAGAAGTGCTAGCTAGGTGTAGGCATTGAACCAAAGTTCCCATGGGAACGATTACGCTAGAGGTTAACAAAGTCCTGATGACAAGAAGGTTATGTATGCCATATTTATGCTAGTAAGAGAAGCCAAGTACTGATGGTAAGGAGCTTAGCATATCATATAGTTTAGAGATGAAGTAGTCACCTAGACTAGCTTCAAGAAATGTTTTATGGGATATTACTTCCTTAATGGTGCAATTCATGTGAAGGAGATGTAGTTTCTCAAACTCCATTAAGGGAATATGTCTATTACTGAGTACACTACAAAGTTTAAGTCACTTGTGAGGTTTTATTATTTAATATGCTTGTTTCTACACCCATTACTTCTTTAATGGTGACTTGTTTGTGCAAATTGCACAATTTCTATTAGTGGTCATAGTTATAAAGTAAACCTGAACTACGCCAACATGTAGAGGGATACCACCATAAAATTTTATTTACATTTTCTTATATAGTTTTAGTGTTTTAAAAAATATGGATTATAATTTTCTAAAATTCACCAAAATTGATTTTATAAGGAAGTAACCAACATCCGTAACTCTTTAATAAGTTATAATAACACGATAAAAATCATAAAATAAAATAAAATTATAGTATCCAACATATCTCTTAAAGCATATACTTTCATATGTTCTACAACAATCATCAACTAAGAAATATAAAAATTTTCAGTGATCAATAATATCAAATTAAAGCTTGTGGTTTTCAAAACCTAACTATCAATAACCAACACTACTAGAAAATATGCATTCAACATCGCCCAATTAACATTGGTTTTTGAAAAACTGATTTTAAAAATTACATGGTGATATTTTTTGTAAATAAAATGTCATAATTAACATTGCTTTTTTTAAACTAATGTTTTTAGAGGAAGTTTAACATCAATTTCTGAAAAAATCGATGTTGTTAGTGCAAATTTAACATCCATTTTTAAAAGAACTAATGTTGTCAATAATTCGTTAACATCGGTTTTTATCGAACCGATGTTGTGTGGAATACGTTAACAACGGTTTTTTAGAAATTAATGTTGACCCTTTGTCATTAAGGTTACTCAGACTTGCGCACACCTTACTCTGTTGATCCCTTCACTCTCTCTAACATTAGTCTCGACATTGCCATTGCACCACCACCTGTTAGCCACCGCTCATCGCCACCCTTCCACCACCATCTTCTTCAGCGACATGAGTCTCCCTCTTATGCGACATTGTGTTTTAGTTCATTTTTGTTTTCCCCTTTTCCTACATTTCAAACCCTAACCCATTTCAGATTATGCACTTTCAAATGAACCAATTATGTTGTTAATTATAAGGAAAGATGAATGACTTCACATTTAGTGTAAAAGAATCCCTTTTTGTACAATTGATATAACATAAAAGAGTACAACCATAACACTTAGTATAGATATATCATTTTTCCCTTCATTTAGTGTTAGTATGGTGAATGACTTCACATCGTGACCTCCATTTGCTCCTCCTACCAGAGTTAATCAACATATAAGGTCACTTTTTTTTACTTGGATATTAGTATTCAGCCACTTGTTTTGATTTAATCCTCTTTTCTTTGTTTATGTTTCATGTTGAATAAGATGCTTTCATGGAAAATTACCATTTAAACAACCTGTTTTCATTTGTTTCTTTTTTAAATTACTCTTGGTCTCTGATCTTTGAAACAAACAATGGAAGTTTTTCAATAACATGAGCAGCAAATTGAACACTGAGTTTTGATTCACACTGCTAGGTAAATTATGTTCAAACCTGTAACAAAATCAATTAGTTTTGTCATTTTCTAGTACGAAGTTTATGAATTAGATCATCAGTGATGTGATTTACTACATAATAAGGAATGTGTCATAGATATATTTGAACTATTTCATGAAAAGCAAGATAAGTTTTCCCTCCAACTCCATTGCAATTTTTTCAAGTAAACACAAACCAGCAAACTGAGAGAACACTTTCCATTTCATTGTTGTTAATCTCTACTATAGTAGTAATTCACCAAAATCTTATATCTTATGTTTCCTGTAGTCTTCATATTGTTTTGGTTTTGTTGTTGAATCATTATACCTCTCATTCTTGTAAGAGCAGTTCTTGTTGTCGAATCATTGTTCCTCTCGTTCTGCAACAAGTAAACATAGATCTTAGCACTTGCCCTTGAAGTGAAAGAGTTTCATGAATCCTTTTAACACTTTTCATAGGATCCATGCTCACCTCACTGAGCATCCATCATTCATAATTGCTACAACGCTTTTGATCTTTTGGCCATTATGCATTACTATTTACTAAAAACACTTTCAACATTGATTGCCCATATTAATAACTGACATTCATTTTTTCCCATGCTTTCCATTAATTCTTTTCACTATTTCCTCACTCTACTTTTAAAGTGAAAAATAAATAAATAAATCCATTGCCAACACCATTAAGATAACTGAGTATAAAAATTTGGAGAAAAAATTGTTATCTAAATAAGCAAGTACAAGTTATATAGTTGTATCCTTCCACTATGTTCATTGCATATATTAGGACTTGCTTCCCATAATCTTGATGAAAAAATCAAAAAAACCAGCAGAGTCCATTCTAACAAAAATACCAATATTAGTTGCCATGTATGCTCCAATCAGTATTTAACTTTAGACCCCTCTACAAAAATCTATATATAAACATCACACACACTAATACAAAGTAGAATAATTAAGTTTGTATTTAGTTATTACTAAGTATTTTAACTTGAACCCCTTACCCACTACCCAACAAGTTATGTTATTTTTGGATAAATTTAGAAGATCTCGTAGTTGAGAATTAAGATTAATCTCTTGGGATATTAAAATTCAATGAAGACTATTTTTTTCTCTAATTACCTTTCTCCATAGACATTCTTACTTACACATAGGCATAAAAATCCAACCATATGCTCGTACACTTGTTTCTTAATTTTCTTAATTGAATTTTAAATGATAATTCAAATTTTCTTAATTATATGTTGCAACTATTTCTTCATTGGGTCTAAGTCCAACATTGCATTTCTATTTGATATAATCTTGCAGGTTCTGCACTTCTTCCTTGGTAAATTTTTTCTTCTTTTTCCTTTTATTATTTTTCGTAGGTAGATGGTGTTTGGTGTGCATTGTTTTATAAATTTGTAATGTATAATACAAAGGTGCTTGTGTAATTAGTGAGTATTGTTTTATATTAAAGTTATGTGCATTGTGAATGAACCTTAATTTCCCATTCGAGATTCAATACAAGGATTAATACACACATTTTGGATTAATCCTTCTATTCAATATTGAATCATCCGTTTGGACAGTTTGGGAAAAGTCATTTTTTTTATATTTGATTCTTACGTAGAGGTTTAGTTTCTTTTGTTAAATTTGATGAAATTTTGGTTAAGTATATTTTGTATTGTTCTCTGGGTGCATAATTGATTGTGGTGAAATTGTTGTCACTACTTTAATGTCGTGTACTTACAGACCAATGCAAAATTTTGTCAAATTTAATACAAGAGACTTAACCTTCAAGTATGAATCAAGTATAAGAAAAACTCTTCCTAAATGGGATATGACCACACCTTTTAAGGAAAAAGTGAAATGTTTTTGCATGAGATAACTTTATAAGTATCACAGAAGAATAAAGATGGATCAAAGTTGGATGAAAGCACCACGCATCAGTGACGAGTACAAGAATGGTGATGAACAACTTTTGGAATTTGCTCAACAAAATGTACAAGCATTGGATAGGAAATTTAATTGTGGGAATGGGAGACTATATGTACTAAATGACATAAGAACGTATCTTATCTATGAGGGGATTCTTTAAATGTATACAACATGGATATGACATGTTGAATTGCAAAACATGAGGATTGTGTCCCAAACTGAGAATGTTGATGTAGACATGGGAGATTGATTAGAAGAGATGATCCACGATGTTGGAAAAGATTCATTTCAGCAAACATATGCACCTTTGTATTATGCATTACAAAGTGATTTGAAGAAACATTTGTCGAAAAATAACTATTAGAAGAAGAAGATTTTGTGTCCTGTGGGCATAGAGTACCAAAAAATACATGCATGTCTTAATGAATGCATATTGTAGAGAAATGAGTTTGCAGATTTATCTAAGTGCCCCAAGTGTTGGGTATCAAGGTACAAAGTGAAGGATGACAACTGTAGTAATGATGAAAGCATAAAGAAAGACCCCCCAACAAAGATTTGTTGGTATCTTCTGATAATTCAAAGGTTTAAGTGATTGTTTGCTAATGGAGAAAACACGAAAACACCTTACATGACATGTAGATGGGAGAAAAGATAATATTTTTCTCTAACATTCGATTGATTCTCCCCAATGGAATACAATTAATCGTTTATTTTTAGATTTTGAGAAAGAAACTAGAAATCATAGGCTTGGACTTGCTTCAGATGGAATGAATCAGTTTGGTAACTTGAGCACTGACCACAGTTCATAACCTATTTTTCTAATGATTTACAACTTACCTCCTTGGTTGTGCATGAAGCGAAAATACATTATGATGTCTATGATGATTTCGGGTCCAAGACAGCCAGAAAATGATATCGATGTTTATCTAAGTCCCTTGATTGAAGACTTGGGAAAGATGTAGGAGGACGAGGTTGATGTGTTTGATAGGAATCACGGGGAGACCTTTAAGTGGGTATAGTGTTAAAGGTCATCACGCATTCCCTATCTGTGAAAAAACACAAGTTTCATGCAACTCAAGCATGGAAAGAAGATAATTTACACTAGACATCAAAAATTTCTCAAACTTTATCACCCGTATAGGCAATTGAATCAAGCTTTTAATGGGGAAGCAGAGAATGAAATTGCACCAAAACCATTAACTGGAAATGAAGTTTATGAGCGGTTGGAGAAAATCCTTATTGTTTTTGGGAAAACACAAAAGAAGGATGCAAGTGAGAAAAATATATGGAAGAAAAGATCAATATTCTTTGATCTTCCATACTGGTCCATTCTAGATGTTAGACATTGTATAAACGTAATGCATGTTGAGAAGAGTGTCTGTGATAGTTTAATTTACACGCTTCTTAACATTAAAGGCAAGACAAATGATTGTTTGAAGGCTTGTCAAGATTTGGTTGACATGGACATACGTCAGCAGATACATCTAAGGTCAGATGGCCAACAAACATATTTTTGCCCCCCAACATGTCATACATTATTGAGAAATGAGAAAATAAGTTTTAGCTAGTGTCTACGGAGTATTAAAGTTCAATAGGGATACTTTTCAAATACTAGATGCCTTATATCGGTGAAGGATCACAAATTAGTTGGCTTGAAGTCTCATGATTGCTATGTCTTGATGCAACAACTCTTGGTCATGGAAATATGAGACATCTTGTCTTACAATGCTAGGGTTGTCGTAACTCGTCTATGTTTTTTCTTCAATGCTATATGTAGCAAAGTCATTGACCCTCACAAGTTAGATGAATTGGAAAATAAGACTACTATTATACTTTGTCAACTAGGAATATATTTTCCTCCTTCATTTTTCGACATCATGGTTCACTTAATTGTTCATCTAATGCGGGAGATTAGATTGTGTGACCTCATTTATTTACGGTGGATGTACCCTGTTGAATGATACATGAAGGTCTTAAAAGGGTATACCAAGAATCAATATCATCCATTGTTGAAAGGTACATTACAAAAGAAGCTATTGAGTTTTGTTCAGATTGCATGGAAAAGACGAAACCTATTAGGCTACTTGAGTCTCGTTATGAAGATATATGTCGAGGTAAGGGTACACGGGTTTAAATATTGTCACCATGGGTTGTGAGGAACTGAATCAAGCTCATTTGTACATATTGAATAACACCCAAGAGGTTATCCCATACAAAGAAGCTCACAAAGAATTTGTGAAGATTAGTCACTCAAAAATGACCAAGAAACAGGTGTTGCAAGAGCACAATAAGAGTTTCTTAGCACATGACCCACTTCTAAATGTCCAAACTTGGAAGGGATATGATATAAGCAATTATTCTTTTTACACAAAGTCATAAGAAGACAATAGTACAGTGCAAAACAGTGGGATCAATCTTGATGGTAATTCCAAACACTTTTGTAGTGCATATGATAAAAACCCCATTTTGGTGTCTATGTCTTTATTTTGTAATCATTCAAGACATATGGGAGTTTGATTATAGTCTATTTAGAGTGCCTATTTTTAAGTGTAAATAGGTTAATGGGAATACCAGTGTGAAAGTCGATGATATGGGATTTACTTTGATAGATCTTAATAGGGTTGCTTATTCTGATGAGCCTTTCATCATGGCAGAACAAGAAAAACAAGTGTTTTATGTTCGAGATCTGTGTAGCTCAAGATAGTCCGTGGACCTATAAGGAAAAAAGTGGTATTAGTCATCAAAAGGAAGTTTTATTCCCCATGGATGTCAAAACATACTAACTAATGTCAATGGACAATCAGAGCACTCAGGTTGCATTCATGCTGCGAGAGTTGGTGTTCCATTAGCCACTACTTTGGACATGGATCACGTGGTTGCAATTCTTCTACATCGATCAGCCCATAACAATTGGTTGAGTTGATAAGGAGCCTTAAAAAGGAATGGAGGAGAGAAGTGGATAAGAAGAACAAACATAGAGAGGAGAGACTTCTAGAGAACATGAAAGTTGTCCTCATCAACAATTCAAGCCAGAGGGCATCCCAACAACCACGCCTAGTTAAGGAAAATGAACTTGTTTTGGGTGCCCGTGAGATCACAAAGGGAAGTTGTGTTGGTACTGCTACTAATCCTTTAGGAGAAGAGCCTGACACTGATCGATGTGGGTTATACGTTGATGATAAGTATTTGTCGACTCGCCTAATGGCCTTTGGAAAGGTATTTGTGGGGGCCTTTGTACACCAAGTGTGTTTGATCGGTGATTTGGTCAAGGTGTGTGTTGAAGAAGTTTGAGATGCCAATGATGAAGTCCCTGTTCTCACTTCAGAGGTTTAGATATTGAGGCAAGCCCTCAGTTCCTTCATTTCAAGGCTGACACGTCTTGTGAAGTCTGTTTCACATGAGGTATTACTTAAGTTATGTTTATTTTATTAAGAAATTATTATATTTAATAAATTGTTAACTGACATTAAGTTATGTTTATTAACTACATAGGAGTCACACAAATGTCAAAAGAAACTGGTTGAACCTATTCATAAGTCGATCCCATTGATGATCCCTTAGTTGATTTGGTTAAGGTTTTGTATGACCTTTACCTAAAGCCTTTTTAGGTGGAATGGGATGCGGCTGCATTTGGGGTTCATAATGACGATTTCCCCTTATTCATAGAGTTTAGTGATGTAAATGAAATAATCTTTAAGAATCAATGTTTGAACATCACTATTTTACAGTTGTGGACAAAGTAAGTAATTTTATTTCAAGGTTCATTAACTAATCACTTGTAATACAATTTACAATTTATATTTGTGTAAACATAAATAGGTTTCTGAATGAGTTGAGCATAGACATCGGTCGTGGTTCTGTGTATGTATTCCTTGAGGCTTAATCCATACACAATGCAAAGAATATGCATCATGAATGTTAACCTTACATTGAAAAAGAGATATCTGCTCACTTGAATTAGTAAGTAAAATTTAACAAAATGTATTTAAATAATGTTTATGTTGTAACTAATTATTCTCTCCAATGTAGACAACATTGGCAACTCCTTGTTATTTATCCTACAAATAATGTTGTTGTATGGTTTTGTTCCTTGCGTAAGAAGTCCAACAATTAAATCAAATTCGTAGTTAACAAGTTAAGTTTCAATTTGTATAAATTTACTTTATTGTTAGTATGTATACATGAATATTTTGATCTTACAATATACATGCATATTTCTTTTAACCAACGCTTTGAAGAGGTTGCATGGTAATCCCTCGCAGAGTAAATCCGATAAAATTGTACCTCAATGGATTTAAGTAAAGGTAAGTAACTTAACCGATGCTTTAATCTGAATGATGAGATATTATAATTATGGGATATGACTAACAATATCATATTGAATTTAGAGTCACATTCAAAGCGGAGGATCTGAGTGTGGGTATTACGTGATACATTGTATGTGAACCATAGTCAAGGGGAGTTTGAAGAATCAATAGAATGAGGTACCCATGTTAATTTACTTCAAAGTTTCATTTATTAGACTTTTAATTATTTGATGTCATTAGCTTCTATTTAATAATATAATAGCTTACTTTGACGTGTTTTTATTAGACTGTTGATTATTTGACATGATTAACTTGTTTTTATTATATATTGTAGTGGTCTAATGATGGAACATAATTGGAATCTGAGAATATTACAAGGGTTCGCAAGGAATGGGCAAATACTTTTTAAAAGTTAGAAATCAAGCATTGAACAATGTTTCATAATGTCTGGGACAAAGAAACTTAATTATATTTAGCATAGCCTTTTGGTTTGGCTAATGTTGTAAATCTAACAATTATATGATAAATTTCCTTGTTTTATTTGCCTACTTTGATATTATGCATCATTTATTATTATTTATTGCTATTACTTAATTTATTGTATAATTATTTGAATATAAATATATTAGTTAGAATTGCCTTAATTTGGTTTAATGTTTCTTAAAATTACAAGTTGGGTCTATCGTAAAACAAAATAGACACTAACAAAAAAATCTAAAAACTATATCGATTCTTAAAACCAATGTTGAAAATGTGTTTTCTACATCAGTTTTTCAGAAAATCAATGTGGAAAGTATATTTTCAACAACGATTTTATGAAAAATTGATGAGTAAAGTAGATTTTCAACATCGATTTTTATGAAAACCAATGTGGATAACAAGTCATATAATCATCTTCTACAACAATTTAGTTAAAAATTGATGTAAAAATTGAGTTCTATGACAGTTTTGAAAATTGTCGTTGAAAGTAAAAGACTTTCTATGACACTGGATTTAACAATGGTGGAAAATCGTCATTAAAAGCCTTTTAGAACTATCATTGATAACCTTTTTTGTAGTAGTACAATAAGAGATCACACCATTTTGGAATTAATTAAACCACACTTTATCATATTTAACCTTACATCATGCAATCAATATGAAGAAAATATGTAAACTTTGCTTATCTCTTAATGACTCTTGAGTTTTAGAGGTCTGGAGAAATGGAAAACATAAAAAAAGGAAGTTTTTTTTTTTTAAAAAAAAATCTATTGAAGTACTAGATGTACTATACACCATCATTATTTTTATGGGAGGAAAAGAGAAAGGAGAAAGAGGATATTACAAAGAGTAGGTCATTACGAGAATGAGAAGTGAGAAAAGGTTGTAGTGAAACTTTCCAAATTTGTGTTTCATCATGGTGAGGAGAAGTTTCTAAGGTGGAGACACTTAGACCTAGATTTTCTTGACGTTTTTGGAGGAATAGGGAGAAAGAGCAAGTTGCAATCAATTAGAAAAGAGATGGCGTACAAAAAAAACTAGACTTTCATACTAATAAATGCATGAAGTATTTTTGTTTTTAAGCTAGGTGAAATTTATGATTCTCTACTAAATTGAATATATCAAATTTTAAATTAGCTATCACTTTAGCCACTTAACTTGAATGAGATCTTTATATCAAAATTTATTTTAATTTCCAACCAAAAAACATAGATTCATTTAATTAAATCTTAAAGAATTAATTTAAGTTTCCCTTTGTGATTATATTCAATCAAATTTAATTATAAGAACAAAGAATTCTAGGTATCACAATTCTCGCTAACGAATGTCCTTCACGGTAGTGTGATGCATCCTTCATTGTGGTGGATGGTGGTGTGTAATCCTTGACGATGGTCCTTCACATTGGCGTGATGATTGGTGGTATTCCTTTGTGGATGAAGAAACATGTGATCTAAGACTTTAAAGGTAAATTCCAACTCCATGATTGGCTTAGCTATATGCAAACAATTAGGCATATGGAAGACAATGGAAGAATTTTCTCACATAATGAAATTTCAGAAGAACAAAAAAACAAAACGAGAGTTGCTACGAGAAACAAAGAACTAAGTCATGCATATGCTCATTTTAACTTATTAGAAAAAACTTAATCTTTTTACCTTTTGTTACCTTCGTTATGTAAAATTTGTCTGGGTTATGGAACTTATGTATAATTTCAATGAACTTGTCTCGAGAGAAGCAAAAGAGTGCATTCAAAAGAATCAAAGTATGAACTAAAATTTGAGAAGTTGAATGCGCCAATGAAGGAATTTATTTCGATCGAAAATGATGATTTCAATTACTTCATTAAGGCATGTGGGATTGGAAAACACTTAGAAGCATAATCTTTTTGAAAATCAAAATATTAGTTAACGCGGTTACAAAGAAGTTATGTGAAGATGTCAAATAACATTAGATCTATGTGTTTAAAAATATTGTTGTACACGTGTCGAAATCATAGAATTTGACTGTTACTATTAAAAGTTTATAAATAAGACCTTTGATTGTCAATTTTTGGTGGATTGAATCGTATGACTTAACTCCTCAAATACCGATAATGTCTCACATCGAAATTGGCTACTGGTTTAGAAAGTCGTCGTGTATGTATTCATTTTCACCTTTTATGAATTTATGTTTCTTTACTTCATTGCATTTTTCTAAATTCTTTACTTTTTACCATCTTTATTTCTTCTCGAAACCTTTACTTCTATCATCTTTATTTTTTCTTATTATAGAAATTACTATCAAAGTATAATAATTATCAAAATTTACCTTTTAATTGAAAATACTACAATAAAAGTTACTTACAAATCATCTTATAGATCATTAATGATATTACTATAATTAAAAATGGATATCTTTATCGAAATTACTATTATTATATGCGTTAGGTATTAGACAATTCTTTGATAAGTTAAAAACTATGAACTTGCTTGTTTGATTAAAAAGAACTTACAACCGAAAATAAATTTCATGTCTCATCTTTAAACATTTGTTTATTAATAGAATCATTTAGTAAGAATTACTCAATTTGTTATGAAATATATTCCTTTTGAGGGATAAATATAATTTTCACAATTAACAACTTCTTATTTTCATTTTTTATAGTGCTTATTAAAAAGATTTTTTTTCCTCAAATAAAGCCTTAATTAAGTTGTTTACTCAAACAAGTATTTCTACTCTTCTATTTTTATCTCAAAATATATTTTTAATATTTTTAAAAATAACAACGGCCAAGAACAATTTTTTTATATTTTAATTTAAAATATAATTTATATACTTAAATTTTTTTATTACTATAAATTCTATTTATAATATAATTTTTAAATTAAAAAATATTTATGCATTATAAACTTTAATTATATTGAAATAATTTAATATTGTTGTATAATTTTGTGTTTTTTTATTCCAAGAATTAAACTCAAATATGAATGAATTTATATCAATTAACGTACATTACTCAATCAATTGTGAAAGACTTGTAATTATAATTTTATATTTATAATAATGTCATAAACGGACATTCACATGAGAAAATCATGAAAAATATTTAACTCTAATTTTGTTATAAGACGTAGAAAAAAATGAAATTGAAATTTTTATTTTTTTAAATGAACGTTTTGTTTCCTATTTAATAAAATAAAAGAATAAATTATTATCTATATTAGTTTTATACTTTTTATTTTTCATACAAATAACAAATTTGAAAAAAAGAAAGTTGAAAATAAGGATAAGGAACATGGTTCAACCATGGCGCTGATGCATCACGTGATGTGAGAGAAGGAGCCCTGAAACGAAATTATTCAGCATCCGTACCTTATCATCGTCGGGTATTAGACCGTTTTGTTTTCCACTAAAACGAAGACAACGATGAATGGACACATTTTCAGATTCAACGGTTTTAGACTTGATAAAATCGCACCGCCACTGGGGGCTTTTCGGTAATTCACCACTGGACCCAAGTTTTTGTTGCCGCTTCAAGGGGAGCAAATGCCACGTGTGTCTACTTTGCGCGCGACGTCTGGTCACGTGATGAGGCCACTCGATCACGTGATTGCTAGAGTGCTCATATGAATCGAAAGGATTTTTCAGTCATTTAATAATGATGTCTTTTTCTAGTTTTTTTTTTTGACAGAGATGCCTTTTTCTGTTAAAAATATTATATAAAACTAGTTGAAAGTTCGTGATACTAGTTTTTCTTTTTAAGGTTTAGGAAAGAAATGAAAATAATTAGATATATTAAAGGGTAATTTAGGAATAAAAATATTTAAATTAAAGAAGGTAATTGTTTTTTATTAATAATTATAGATAAAATACTAATTAAAAATTAGAATAACTTTTTTTTATTAAATTGAAAGTAAACGCCTTCAATATTTTACGAGATTTAAAAGTACTAATGTTATCATTTTAAATTATAAAAGTTGATTAATAAAAGATATATTGTACATGGTATATAAATACGGACAAAAATCGTTGGATGCCTAAATCAACTAATGTGAAATTTTTTATTATTAGTTTAATTCAATTTTTAATGTGAAAACTTTTATTATTAGTTTAATTCAATTTTTAATATGTAGTTGTGTTAAGAAAATATTTTATAACTCATAAATTTTATTCAATTTCAGTAGGATTATTATTTTTAATATATCTGCAGTCTAAAATAAGCAATAGATAAATGTTTTTAAATTCATTCGGTCAATAAAGTTACTAATTTAAGCAACTTATTAATTCAATTATAGTTTAATCAGGTTTAATTAGTAAAAACAATATATATATATATATATATATATATATATATATATATATATATATACAGTAAAATAGATTATATATTTTAAAATTAAATAATGCAAAATTTCAAATTAATATGAAATTACATTACATACTTTATAGGATAAAAATTTCATACTAAACATTTAAATAATAATATATATCATATGAGTTTTGATTTGTTAAAAAAAATAAAAGTAGGTGTAAAAAAACAGTTTAAATAATAATATATATCATATGAGTTTTACTAATTTCTAAATTATCCAGACAAAAATTCAGTGACTTAAATGATTTTTTATGCCACCTCCATCTGATCTCCTAAGCAGTTATTTAGTTAAGCACATGTTAATAACAATTTTTATGTTGTTGTTGAAAAGGCGTGAATCACACGGTCCTCTTAATAATTACATTACAGCTGTCTCGGCCCAACGGTTTCGACAGTGCAAAAGTACAATTCTCCGTATCCCTTTCCTTGTTTTGGGAAAATTGCTACGCCAGCGAAATTTTTCTTTTTGAAACCCCGTCTCATAAAAGCACTTTTATCGTCACGGTTTCCCTTCACTCAATACAGCTGCAAAATGCCAATTCAGAATGATGCTTACTGTAATTATACACATCACTTTCATTTTGCTGTCCACTACTGTAAATATCTCTGTCCACATTTTTTTTATCTTTTTTTTCTTCTTCTTTCAATCATGCATCCTCGTAGACAATATTATAAGACTAATTTTGTTTTTTGTTTTTGCAAAAATAGTAATTTAAAATGTCAACATGACAGGCAACACGTATAATATAACAATTTCTTCATGTAAAAACATTTGTTATATTTTGGGGACAAGAAACACATTTTTCTCATATTCTACTAATCCTAGTTTATGAGATGAAGCTCCAGCAACAGACATGTTGTTAATCACGCTTTATAAATAATCCGACTATTATTGCGTACATTGCATGTTGACGCGAACACTCAGATATATGTCAATTACATTGCCAAATTTGAAGAATTGGTTTATAAATAGTTATGTCAGAATGTCTACATCGTATCCGGATATAGAATGACATTATATAATAGCATCACCGTTGTTCATGTTATCATGTATGGATATGACAATTAAATTTATTATTTGGAATTTAAAAAAAGAAGTTAGGAATAATAGTATAGTATAGTGATTAGTGAAGATGAAAAATATTATAGTGCATGGAGACAGGGGCAGTAGGTAAAGAGGTACAAGTAACATAAAGGGGTTGGATACGGATCTGTTGGATCATATCTTGCTTTAATAGGGCATTTGAATAGTGAGTACCATACCCCCATCCTACCCGACAACTTTCTCTCTCGCCCTTTCCCTATACCTTGCTTTAATTATACATCCCCTAATCCCCCACTTTCTACTAATTAATTAATTGCTATTTAATACTACTACTAGTCTTTTATTATAGTAACTGACACATGACACTAACAGGTTTTAGTATCAATATTTTTAGAGCTTGGTTAAGTACAAGAAATATTTATCGTGAAAATTATAAGTGGACATAAAAATAATTATAAACAACATGATTTTTTTTTCTTTCAATAAAATATGGATCTAACTAATTAATACTCTAAAGACATTGATTAAAAAATTAATATGATAAAATATTTATTATAAAATTTATAAGATAGTGTAAAAAAATTATTAATAATATAGTTTTACGTGTTTCAATAAAAAATATTATAATTTTTTAATTAATATACTAAGAACTAATTAACATTTATCTAATAACTTTTCCATTATATTTTTTAATTAGTATCGAAAATAATTTAAGTCTCACATTGATTAAAAATAATCTCATATTAAAACATTATAATATATAAGTGATGGACAATTTCCACCTCTTAAATTAATTTTTAGGATTAAATTAGAATTATCACTTTATTCATTCGATAGAAGAATTAGTATTTTTAAGATATTGATTAAAAATAGGATCAGTGTAATATAATGCGAGCATAAGGAGGATTATTGCTATTGATTAGGAAGATGAGAGGAAGGAAGTGACCGACAGGTGTGTGGGGAGGGAAGGCGATGGAAGCAGGTAAAGAATACAGGCTGGACTGACAGGAAAGCAGTAATGATTCGCGCTCCGATTCGGCGATCGATCTTGTCGTTTTGTGCCACATCAGCACGATGTGGGCCCGTTTCACCCTTTTTTTTCCATACGAGAAGGACCAAACTTGAAGGAAAAAAAAATAAAAATATCCCACACGAAATGCTATACAGCCTGGAATAGTCCTCAGTCAAACTCAAGCAAGCAAGCAAGCAAGGAACCTCAGCCATCATCACCCAACCGTTATCATCGTTATCTCTTTTTTTTTTTTTTTTCTTTTTTCCCTACTTTCCGTTTTTTGTTATATCTTTTCCCCCTTAAAATATTAATATTTTAACCTCAGATTTCTGGTTCTCGGCGTTTTCTTTGTCCACATTAATTAACTTCCGCAACTGTTCCATTTACGTCCACATCCCCTCGCTCGCCGCAGACGCCTCAGTTGCACGTTTTCTTTCCTCCAAATGTTAATATAATTTTATTTTTTAAATTGTTTTTCGGTGTAATGATCTAAGTTAAAGTTTTGGTTTGATAATTTACATTGAATATTAACAAGTTCACTGAAATGAAACTTTAGTTTGAATTAAAAGTACTATTAAAAACACCTAAAAATTACAACTAAATTCTATGCATCTTTAAATATTTGGATGCTTTTCATTAGAATTTGATTTGGATAAGTTATAAAATTAACTCTAAATTTTACCTATAAGCAACTCGTACAGGAAAAAAAAAAGAAACATAGTCAAAAGTGAATTTCAAAATTGGAGGCTACTATAATTGAGATTGAGTGGAGCGTTGCGTGTGCAGTGGACGCGCTGTTTTGCATGAAGAGCATAGTTGTTGTTTTTTTTAAAAAGAGACTATTCCATGAACAGAGAATATTTTCAAATTTTAACGTATTAACTGTTGTATTATTTATTTATTAGTTTTTACGGATATTGATGATCTACAGCCTACAAAACCCATAATATATTTATTTATTTATGAGTTAAAATAAAAACGAGAATTTGAAAGGATAAATGAGAGGAGGAAATAGAGATGACTTGTGTAAAGGGAGCAACCTAAGAAACGACGCGTGTCCAATTACAGCTGTATCCCAACTCCAAAGGCAACCGCTTCCCTGATACAACCGGTATCATCATCACTACAACCGACGCTGAAACCCGCAAAAGCGAAACAACCTTAACCGGTTACCTGACCCCCTATCCCTCACAGATATAAGGAAACGCAAGCACGCTCGAACGACCCAATGCTCCACCGCAATAACTCAGCCACAGCCACAACACACAAACACAAACCCTTCGTTCCTCTCTCGTTCCCTTCTTCAATTCGATCAAACACAGAATAGTACTTTTTTATTATGATGGCCGTGGCCCGAAAGGAAATGGACCGGATCAAGGGCCCGTGGAGCCCGGAGGAGGACGAGGCTCTTCAGAAGCTCGTGGAGCGGCATGGGCCCAGAAACTGGTCCCTCATCAGCAGGTCCATTCCGGGCCGGTCTGGGAAATCGTGCAGGCTCCGATGGTGCAACCAGCTGTCGCCACAGGTCGAGCACCGGGCCTTCACGCCGGAAGAGGACGAGACCATAATTAGGGCCCATGCTCGGTTCGGTAACAAGTGGGCCACCATAGCCCGCCTCCTCTCGGGCCGCACCGATAACGCCATCAAGAATCACTGGAACTCAACGCTTAAACGCAAGTGCGCGTCCTTCATGACCGCCGATGAAGCCGCCGCCGGCGGCTTCAGCCCGAGGCCGCTCAAGCGATCGTTCAGCGCCGGCACGGCGGTGCCTCCTCCAGGAAGCCCCTCAGGATCCGACGTGAGCGAGTCCAGCGCTGCTCCCGGCGTGGTCTCTGTCTCTGTCTCTCCTTCACAAGTGTTTCGCCCCGTGCCGGTTCGGCCGGTTGTCGAAACGGCGTCGTCGCAAGACGACGCCGATGCCGACGCCGAGGATGCTGGACCTACTACCTCGCTGTCGCTGTCTCTTCCCGGGGTGGAGTCATCGGAAATCTCTAATCGCACCTCGACGGTTCCGGTGATGCCGGTGCACACCGTGGCTGCGGCGGCTCCGGTTCCGTTACCGGCGCCGGAGGTTGGATTAGGAGCGTTGAATTTGAATGCGGAGTTTATGGCGGTGATGCATGAGATGATAAGGAAGGAGGTGAGGAGTTACATGGAGCAGCAGAATGGGATGATGTGTTTTCAGGGTATGGAAATGATGGAAGGGTTTAGGAACGTGTCGGTGAAGAGAATTGGGATTAGCAGGGTGGATTCGTAATTATTATTATTATTATTATTATTATGACCTAATTAGTGTTTTCACAAAATGAGGTTTATGAAGAACTATGATCAAGGGAAGAGAAAAAAAAAAAAGGAAGCTGTTTTCCTTTTTTTATTTTATTTTTAGGGAATAATAATATTGGTTAGTGTACAGTGGGAACGGGACGAGAGAAGCCAAGAGTAGTAGCCTGGAATGGAATGATGGAAAGTGAAATTTCATGGCAAATTTGAAATTTCTTTGGCTTGTTTCTGAGCCTCTTTGGATGATCCTGTGCTTCAGGTTTATTTAGTTTGGAAAAAAACATAAATGAGGGGTTAGATGCGAAAAAAGAAAGAGAGGGGTTGGATTTAAAAATGAATGGAATATCCTCAAATTTTCAATATTAAGTTCACATTTTATTTTCATATCCGCAGAAGCATAATGTAGATATTTGTTTTCGCTAATAGTGTTTGGGCGCAACAACAGAAAGGAAAACCAGCCGGTATTTGGTTTGAAAGTAGTTTTTGTCTGTTGTTCTTTCATGGATCTAAATAACTGGGTTAGTTAATCAGTTTACTGCATAATCTTGCACCGGATTTTTTGCAACCTACAAATTCGGAATAAGCTCTCCTGGAGTGTTTTAGCCTTTTAGGAATCGGTTGAGACCGTTTATTCAGATATTTTAGATTATTTGAACCTACCTTCAACACACGTGGTAAATAAAACTTATAAATGAAAACATTTATATTAATGTGAATGGTGTAATGATAAATGTTTTAAATGATCCATTAAAATATTTTCTTTTGAAAAGGTTAAAATTAGTTATATAAATTTTTACTATGAAATTTCAATATTTAAAGTTTTATTTTTTATGAATTAAATACCCTTATGTCTAACAGATTAATTAAATAATGATATTATATTTTAATTACCTAATTATAAGTTTTATTAAATAATTATAGTTTATTATAATTTTTTTACTTGATTATCATATTTTTTTATAAAAAATTAATTTGAGTATTCATAATGAATAAAAAGATTAAGTTTCTCTAATTATTTAAAATATATAAATTTAAATAATTTAAAGGTACAAATGCAAGTAATTTAAATCTAAATCGGGGTTAAATGTTTTGAGAAAAAATAATTATGCATAAATAATTAGTCATGGAATCACATATAGTAATTATTAACGAGAATTCATTATTAAATAATAATATAAAGTTATTTTATCTTATGAGTGATTATTAAACTTAAATCTTTTAATGATTTACTTTATGATATTAAAGATAAATATTTTATTTCTATTAAATATTTTTAAATTTATGTGTACTAACTCTAAACAACTAAAGAAATGAGATAAAGTGGGGATAATCATTTTTTATTTATCAAACATGTGTTCTCAAACAAAAATACATTGAATTATTATACTTTTATTCGCCCAGCCTCGAATTTGTTCATTAAGCTAATTTCAGCTGTTCAATTTTTCTGGTAATTCTAGTTGCATTTGATAAACTAATATTAAAATAGGTGTGAACGTCTGTCTGAACGCCAACATTTACGCTGTGAAGAAGCATAACTCCAACGGTTATAAGAAATTCCAACTTAATAAAAGGAGGGAACATTTTGATGTTGGTGTAATTAAACTGTAGATAATTGTTTTGGCACCACTCAAGTTATTGATACATCCGATATAGGCAAAAGCACCCGTTTGGTGTCTTTTTAAAAATTATTTATCAAAGGGGTCTAATTTGAAATTATTTACTGGGGGGTCTATTTTTATTTGTATTACGTCAAAGGCAGGGACGCAACTCAACCGGGGACTGACAAGTGGTATGAATTTGTTATGCCAAAAACTTTGCACAATGAGTTGCTACACATGTAGTGGCGCAACCACTTTTAGACACGCTTGACTGCTTTGGGCAGCGCGTGACCAGCTGAAAAGGTGTTGTGACATGTCAGTTGGAGCAACCCTTTACTTAAATTAGTTAAGTACAATGTATTGCGCCATTACTACCGGCGCAATACATGTCTATATAAACGAGACACACTTTCTGTTACATTTGTGCATATCTCCAATTTTTTTTCTTTGGTACAATTCCACATCTCTCCCATTTTCTTTCTCTCTATATTATAGCTTTGTTGATCTTTCTTCTGTAGGGTGAAAATCGGTAATATATTTATTAATTTTTTATTAATTTGTATTATTTTTTTATGTTATTAGTTAATGAAAATTATTGATGACATTATTGATTTATTTTGTAGGTTTTATTATAAAAATGAGTTCTTCGATTATTGTTCTGGTTTATTTGAATGAAAGAATATTTCAAAGTGACGATGACATCAGATTTGAAGGTCCTAAGAAGGCTATTCAAATTAAACGTGGTGTAACTTTTGATGGGTTAAAAAAAAGAATTCGTGATAAGGTAAAATTAGATAAAAATGAAAGTATATCTACTATGACTTGTCGATTTTTAGTTGCAGGTAAATATATTGCATTACAAATTTGTGACGATGAAAATGTTGAAACAATGATTGAAAGTTTTCAACAACAACAAGAAATGGGTGTCATTGAATTGTGCATTGAAGTAGATGTTGTCAGTGCTTCCGCGTTGAATGTAGCAAATTCACTATTATCATGTGGGAATAATATAGCTGGCAATGAATCAAAAGTTTAAAGATTTGCAATAAATTTAGATGATGATTCTGACGATGATGATTACATGATATCTAATTCATATGTTGAGGACTCGTTGGATGAGGAGGAAGATATCGACGATATATCAGACACAGATGAAGAAGGTATATTTAATTAAATAATATTGTCATCTTATAATATTTTAATCTTATATTTAATTCATAAATACTTTTGAGAAAAAACCGTATATTAAGATTTATTTGCAGGTGGAAGTAGAACTACATTTTGGGAATCTGCTTCTTATTATAGTAACATTAATTGGAGTCATCCGGATGAAGAAGACATCTGTGGTTTCAATATGGGATCAACCTTCAATATTGGCCAAGAATTATTTGTTGGCATGGAATTTGAAAGCAAAAATGCAGTAAAAAATGCACTCCAACAGTATGTTATGAAGGTGCACCAAACTTTTAAAGTTGTTGAATCAAAATCACAAAAATATGTTGTTTGCTACACAAATCAAAATGATGACATCCCATGCCCTTTTTATATGAGGGCAATTGTATCTAAAAAAACTGATACATGGAAAGTTACACAGTGGGAGGGACCACACACATGTTTAAATACAAGTATAACACAAGACCATGACAAACTTGATTCTGATTTGATTTCTACGTGTGTAGTAGGTATGATTTTAACTATTTTAATTATTCATGTTTATTTATCATTGATTTGGTTTATGTTGATAATTAATTATTGTTATAATTATTTTCATAGGGATGATTAAAGAAGATCCGTCATTGAAAATTTCTTTGATTCAAGAAAGGATCAGTGGTATGTTTAACTATAAAATTTCATATAGAAAGGCCTGGAAGGCTAAACAAAAGGCCATTATGATTGAGTATGGTGATTGGGATGAATCTTATGGCCAACTTTCTTCATGGATGAAGCACATGCAAAATCATTGTCCAGGATCATATTACCAAATATGTGATGATGATTTTGTAGTTGACAATACGGTGAGTCGTGAATACCGTCAGTTCCATCGAGTATTTTGGACTTTCGGTCAATGTAAAGAGGCTTTCAAGTATTGCAAGCCAATCATACAAGTCAACGGTACATTCTTGTATGGAAAATATCGTGGCACATTGTTAATGGCAACAACATAAGATGGAAATGGTCATGTTCTTCCGCTCGCATTTGCTGTGGTTGAGGGAGAAACATTAACAGCATGGTCATGGTTTTTGGCACACTTGCATGAACATGTCACAGATAAAGATGATATATGTCTCATTTCTAATCATCATGCAAGTATAAAGTCAGCCGTTGCTAATGAAACACTTGGGTGGCAACCTCCCCATGCTTATCATGTTTATTGTGTGCGACATATCACAAGCAATTTCAACCACAAGTTCAAGAATGAGAAACAAAAACAAATGTTGAAAAAATTAGGTAAGATTTGACTTATAATATATCTTATTTTTCATGATAATTTTACTGAAATTGACAATGACTAATGTGCAGGATACACTCCTTGCAAACATATATTCGATAGGAATTTTGACAAATTTTGTGATTTGAGTCCTGTTATAAAAACATGGATAGACAAGATTTCAAAAGAAAAATGGACCATGGCATATGACAGAGGAGGGCGTAGGTACGATCATATGACAACTAATCTATCTGAATGTGTAAATAAAGTTTTTAGAGGTTGCCGCAACATACCAATAACTGCCTTTGTGAAGTCAACATACAGTAGATGTCGACAATATTTTGTAGACCGCGGTCGTAAAGCTCAAAGAGAATTACAAAGCGGTCAGATTTATTGCTCGAAGGTTATGAAAGAGATTCAGAAAAATCAAGAAAAGGCTTGTTCTCACATTGTCCGCATTTATGATATTCAGAGAACAATGTTTGAAGTTGAGGAGGCTTACGATCCTATGTCTCAACGAGGTGGACAAAAGTGGTCAGTTAACTTAAACGACCGTTACTGCCAATGCGGTCAATTTAGTACTTACCATTATCCATGCTCCCATATTATTGTTGCGTGTGGTGTTGTCAGCATCAACTTTTATCAATACATAAATGTTGTATACACAAATGATCACATCTTACGTGCTTACTCTCCATCGTGGTGGCCCTTGGGGAATGAGGATGCGATTCCTCCATCTGATGCGTCGTGGACACTTGTGCCTGATCCAAGTTTTAATCGTATGAAAGGAAGGCCAAGATCAACACGGCTAAGGAATGAGATGGATTGGAGGGAACCTTCTCAAACTCGTCAAAAATGTGGTAGATATGGTGTACAAGGACACAACCGACGCGGTCATCATCATCATCATCATCATCATCATCATGATCATGTGTGTTATGGCGGGAGGAAGTCCCACATGGTCACTCCCATCTCCGAGCTTGTCAATCTGAATTCCTTCTCCTATCGCCCCTCCTTTCATCAGCCTCAGCAGAAAATTGATTACCTGAATCTACCCCTAATAAATCAATAATGTTAGGAATGTTTCCTGACACAGTCCATGGAGGGCCCATTGGGGCATTAGGCGTTGATATCTGACAACCATGTGTAAATGAAGGAGTTCCCGCAGGAGAAGGAGACCCAAATAAGTCAATCATAACATATCTTGGTTGTAGTGGAGGTTGCGTTCCCATGAAATATACATCTACATATCACAGTATATAACATAATAAATAAACAATAAATTAAATAAAATACAATAATAATGGACATTATAAATTAAATTAACACAAAAATTGCATACCTGATGAAGTTTCACTTTGATATGGGTACGGATATAGGGGCGACATTTGAGATGGCTCTTGGGTGAACTGATCAGGTGTGTAATACATTCCATGTTGGCGCTCTGGCATCGCAGGAATAACATGTGCTTCTGCATCCACACTTTCCCTACGTCGCCCTAAACCTTGGGTCTCCACACTCCTAGCCAACATATCAAACTGTTGACTTTCAAATTGTGGAACCGAAGGAGGAGCTTCTTCACGTGCCTCAATAATTCTATCCTCTTCCTCAGCAAAAAAAGTCATCTTATCAAGCACGGTGCCAAATCGTCCAAATTCGACACCCTTCTCCCATATGGGGACAACATGAACTGCATTGTTTCTATAATTTCACCCTACATATAAATTCTTGTTAAATAATACATATATTTAGAAAATGTATGAAAATAATAACCACTTTTTAGAATATTAAAATAAATAAGTAAGACCTACAATAATTAATAAATATCATTAGTCCTCTTCTTGCATGTTGTCGGCTGATATACAATTTGGTTTTACGCCTAAACCACTTCATATACTCAGAATTCACACTGAGGGACCCAACTTGTGGTGGCGTTTCTTGAAACCGTCTTTCATAGTGACAATTCCATTCATTAAGCGCTGGCTGCAGTAGTCGCCTCCAATTATGTCCACTTTTTCCTTTTAGTGTTAGGCCATGTATATTGCTAGGTTGCAATGGAGGGCCAGGTATAGGTTGTTGCAGTCCAAATTGCCTCATGACTCTATCTGGCTGATGCCATTCAACAACATTGAAACAAATCATCGGCACTACACGTCTCCAAATTGCAGACCCAGCAAAACATAAATGACTCAACAACGCTTGGACTTCTTTAGAGTAAGGGACCCATAAAAACTACAAGGCAATTTAAAAATTCGTTAAATAATTACAAATAATAACATTGTTCATTTGAAAATTCTATACTTAGTTACCTCGCCCCTTTTCATGGTATCTAATTTAAAACGATAGTGTTCCACACTATCACTGGCCATATGAGGATTTCTATTTTGTAACCATCTGTATAAAAATTATGCAACAATAAATAATAATGTGTTACATACAATAATAATTAAAATTATAAATGAAGTCTATAATTTAAAATTGTGTACCTATAACCAAGTGGATTGTTTTGTTGTTGTGGAGGCACAATCGATGGGACTAATTTAGGGCATCGTTCCCATGCCCACAATTGAATTAAGAGAAGGTAGCCGCCAATAGATTGCACATTATAATCTGTTGCGTTACACATCTCTCTGTATAAATAACTCAATGTAGCAGCTCCCCACTCATAAGTACTGCACTCTTCAAAAGCTACCAGAAATTGCAAATATCTCATGGGGACTCTTTTACTACTTTTATCCACCAACAAGACACCTCCAATAAATCTCAAAATCCAAGCACGTGCAAACATTTTGAGGTGCTCTTCGTCGTCCATATAGTCCTGGATATTTGCAAATTGTGAAGCCAACCAGCTTAATTTCAATGTGTTTCCGTCAGTCAATGCATTGGCATTTGGCCTGACTCCAAGATATTGTTCACGCATATCAATCCCATCAATATTTGTGCTGCCTATTAAAGGATTGCCATCCACAGGAAGACCTAGTAACACAGACACATCTTGTAGTGTGATGGTGGCCTCCCCACATGTCAAATGAAAGATGTGTGTCTCTGGCCTCCACCTTTCAACAAAGACATTTATAATTCCTCCATTGATTTTGATTTTACATAATTTTATTGTTGTGTATAATCCAGACTGCTGTAACAGAGGAATAATTTCTGCCGATGGTTGTTCTATACCTTTATAAGTTGGAATCGCTCGCCTCGTTCTTAATTTTCTATCTGCATCCCCGTTCCAAATATGTTGGGACACATGTTACTTTTGTATCCACAACACATCATTTTCACGTGGTCCACATATCACATCAAAACTGGATGAGGAGGATGACGAACTTGCCATATCAAATACACTGCATATTACAAAAATAATTAAATTTACCTAGACTACCTGATGTGCTACTTCATTAGCCACACATCATCAGTACGTTAATGAAAATTCTCAAATGACAGATAGCTATTTAAAAAAAATTGTCAAGTATCATAATAAAAAAAATAAACAAGAAGTTTAGACATATCAAAATCAATATCTCCCTATTTTATAGGTACCATGAGTTTATTTAAGTCTAATTTTTTAATAGAACTTAAATAATCTATGTCTATTTATGACTGACTTAAATACAATATAATGCATTTTAAAAAATAGCTTCATTAAGTTTTTATGAATATTTTTTATATAGTAGTTTATGTTGTAAGAGTTTTAAATTCAATAAATTATTTACATTTAGATATATATTGATAACTGCTTATATGTTGTTTAAGTCGTACTTATAAAAGGCTGTCTTATTTTCAAAAACAATTATGATTAAAAATAAATTAAAAATTACAAAATAGATAATATAATGACCGTATATAAATATAAAAAATATTAAAAATAGAAACCACTAGCCACTATTAACATAGTTTTAGTTTTCAAAAACATATATTTTAGAATCATAACATGATATAAATTAAGGTGCTAAAATTATATTATATATATCATAACATGATATAAAAAAATTGACATAAATATATAAAAATAGTAAATGACTTTCTAAGATAATTAACATATTAGGATTCAAACTCTAAATAGTTCTGGAAAAAAAGATAATTAACAAGAGGCAACTGCAATAGAAATTGTCTACTGAATGATTATTTTGAAGATGTAGAAACTCATCAAGCAAATGACAGTAGACATGGCAAGAAAACCCGTACCCGTGAGTACCCGCTCGAATTCGTCTCGGCTTTGACGGGTAATACCTGAGTTGATCGGGTATGGGTTCGGGTTCGGGTTTTCCCCGATAACCAAAAGTCGGATACGGGTACGGGTATGGGATTACTAGACCCGTCCCGACCCCGAACCCGCCCCGCCATTTAAAATCTTTAGAATTTTTGCATAATTTAATCAAAAGACATATACTTTTTATTACTAGTTAATTTTATTTTAGAATTTTTACATAATTTAATATTATTTTCTTAACTATTTATGTAGACACACGCGTTATAATAAATTTATTGATATATAAGTAGTTAAAAATAAATGTTTAACAATCAATTTATTTTTTTCTAAAATCAAATTTTTAATATTTTAAAAAAAATATTTTTCTAAATGGTGTGTGGAACGGGGTTGGGGATACCCGATACCCGACGAGTACGAGGATGAGACAATAAACTCAAACCCATCGAGTATCGGGTACGGGTACGGGGATATGTTGAGGAGTCGGGATAAGGGATTGGGGAGACAATACCCGTACCCGACCCGCCCCATTGCCATGTCTAAATGACATTGTGTTTGATGCACCAGAGTTTTTATCTCCTCATTCTGGGCAGTTAAACTAATCAAATGACACTTCTGCCTCAAAGGATACAAAAGAAAAGAGAAACATGGTTAACTTGTTGGAGGCTCGACATGAAATGAATGAAGGAAATTTAAGTTTAGTTGAACCTTTGAAGGCTGAAAATTCTGTTACAGATCAGTTAAACCAAGTTGTTGAACGGCGTGTGGATGTTGCTGAAAATACAATTGACTTTGATGCAGCAAACTCGACTTTGAAATTTTTTAGGATCTGAAGTGTCGGCTTTTTTGGAGGAGCTGAATGTGCTAGATCCATTACACATTGTACCTTCTGAAATGAGAGCTCAAGTTTTCAAAAGATATGATCTCTACGTGATCGAGAGGTGTGTCTGGAAAGAATTAGGAGTTGATGGGTGTTGTTATTTTTTTATAAGCTTATTTTTATGCTATTTTAACCTAGTTCGTGAAATAATTAATTTATCATTTTATACAGCAATTTTAGTTTTATGTCATTTTCAAAATAATATTTGTTAATTCATTTTTTTTAACTTTGTTTGTAAATAATTTTGTTTAAGGGTATTCATGTCTTTTTATAAATTTATATTTTTCTTTCTTTTCATTTTTTATACAATCAAACAAAGAAAAAGAAAACTCATTTTTTCTTTCTTTTCATTTTCTCTTGTAAATAAAAAATCACTTCATTTTCTATTCATTTTCTTTCACTCTTCTTTCTTTTTATTTTCTTTTGTAAACCAAACAAAGAGTAAAAGATCTTCTTCCTTTTCCTTAATTTGCTCAATTGTAACACCCTCATCGATCCAATAACCAAAGTGATTGAGAAAACCTTTAAATAGTGACAACGAATATCGTAGATCCAATAACACAAAGGTGTGGATGAAATCGGAAAAAAGGAATAAGACGTAAAGTGATAAACTGCACTGAATAATTATGTCGCAACTCGAAAGAAATATTAGAATTACATTTGTTCTCTTCAGGATGGTGCAATCTGAATATGCATAATCACAAAAACCTCTTTTGATACAAAAACCTATTTTGACTTCTTCGTCCTATCCTCATTATACTTCTAATTATTGTTTTAAATAAAACACATTGATCAATTCATGTTTCCCTCACTTCGTCTACGAAGGTTTGAAGGCATAATGATTTCCAACAGACCTCTCACCCTGGGCAACCCCTGTTTACAAAATCAGCATTTGGTAAAAGGGGAGTGCATTAATTTTTGGAACACAGGTTATTCTGGTAAAATAAAATTACAAAGGAGGGTATACTAGTAATAAGGGGGAGTGGAAATAGTAATTTTGTTGAAAAAAAGAGTAAGGATCCAGTTGTAGTTTCTTGGGCTTGGCCCCCTTTATACCAAAAATAAAGAGGAAGAACAAAAGTGTTTTTTTCATGTTTTTGAAAAAAAAATGAGGTGAAAAAAAAAAGGAACGTGGGTGAAAATAGTGGTGCCCAGATTCTATTTATCAATCGAATGTCTCTTGCATTTGGGAGCTCTCACTCCTTGAAAGCATATGCTACTTTTTTTGGTTGTTGGTTATTGAGTCTATACTAACTAATCTTGTGATATCATTGACAAGTTACTTAAAACCAAGTATATTTTAGATTGATTTAACAATTTGAGGCGGTTTAAATCAACTTGTAAGTAGTTAATTAATAGGTGTGTGGCTGGGGGGCCGAAAAAAAAAAAACTTGGAGGGAGAGAGGTGTACAGCTTGATAACTAACTATGAATGGCTCATCAAGCCTTTGATAAAAGGTCTGAACTACAAATAATACCCAAACAAAACCAGCGACACACGCACATACATACCTTTGGTTGTAATGGGACTAACAAGACGATTTCTGCTCAAATCCAACACTTCCAAGTTTGTTAAAAGTGATAGTTCTTAGAAGAAAAGATAAAGCAAATTAAATCAAATCATCACATATATAGTTGCATTTTTTATAATAGCAAATTAAAAGTGATAATTGCATTTACAAAAGCAAATTAAAAGTATTTGTATATAGTTCCCCAAGAGTTCAAGACCAAGAGCGAGATGGATGACGTGGCCTGAAGAGGAATCACATGTGACGGTTGCCAAGCACCAGCAATTGCTTTTTGGGTCATTCACCCACGAATGCAGCAAAAAATCGTTTGGGGTGATGCTAGGTGAACCAGCTTTATTGTATGTGCATTCAACATTTTTTGTTAATTCTAAAATTATCCTATGGTTGATCTATATGATTTGTACGGATGAACTGGATCCGTAAATATAATTTAAACATATAGATCAAGTTGATCTATGTCATATGGATCAACTTGATCCGTGTGACTCATACGAATTATATACGAATTATGAGTGAAGGACATTTTTATTCATTCACTTAAAATGCTGGGTGCACCAACAATAATGTTGGGTGCACCTAACATCACCCAAATCACCGGCATAAGTAGCCTTGAAATCCAGCAGCGCAACCTTCTCTTCTTGGAAGCAACCATTACAGCCCAAAACTATTGCTCCCAACAATACCAACCACTGCTCCTTCTCCATATGAAACACCAACATTTGTACGTAGTTTGCAATACCAAGTATATAATCCTTCTTTTATTTATATATATATACATATATACGCCATGGAATGAGATATAAAAGGTTAGTTTGGTAGATAAAAGGTGAAGGAAAGAAGGGAATGATACATGGTTTGAATTAATCTGTTATAACTCTCCTTGACTTTGGATCAAGACAGTTTGATAACAACATTAATGAACTATTCTTATTTGGGTCTTTTAGTATAGACTTTGGAGTATATCGTGAGTTTGGTTAATTTTTTTTATAAAAAATATTTTTATTTTTTAATTTTGAGAGTTTAAAAAGTAATTTTAAATTTATCATATTACTTTTGGATAATCATACAAAATAATTAAATCCAAGCATCCACTTAATTCTCAAAGTTACACGTATATAAAAAAAGTTGGGTTAGATAACTACAGTCAACAACAATGGAATCATTGTCATTTGGGTCTTTTAGTTTAGACTTTAAAGTGTATTGTGTGTTTGGTTAAATTTATTATCTTTTTAAAAATTTGCTTTCTTTTAAATTTTTTTAGAGTTTAAAAAGTGTTTTTTAATTGATCAGATTAATTACTTTTGGTTAATCAAAATAACTAAATCCATATTAACATCCACTTAATTCTCAAAGTTACACTTAAAGTTGGGTTAGAATCGTTAGATCATGCATGCTTGAGTTTATCTTGGAGAGTTTTGCTCTATTTCTCAATTATATGAACATTCAAATTATTGAATAAAATTAGCCGGCTACAGCAATAGAATAATTGCCAATTGGGAGTGTAATGTGGTTTGGTTAATTTTATTTTTAAAATAATTGTCGTTTCAATATTTTTAGAGTTTGAAAAGTATTTTTTTTAATTTATCACATTACTTTTGGTCAATGAAAATAATTAAATCCAAAAATGCACTTAAATCTCAAAGAAATTAGGTTAAATCAGGCCTGATAATATAAAAGTTAAATATCACTTTTCGTCTATTATAATACCTTAGTATTATTTCATTTTTATATATTAATTTTAAAAGTTTTATGTCTTTTAAATTTTTAAAAATTTCACCTTAATCATTCTTTAATTTTTCTTAACATTGTTCTGTTAAAATAGTTATCCCTTGTCTTCATCTTCTTCACCTCCCACCATCATCCAAAACTTTCACCATCTCCACCACACCATGGTGTCACCCTTGCCACAAGCCAACCAAACTGACGCACCAATCACCACCACCAAAATCTGCGTGCCACCAAATCTAGGGACAAAACTAGAAAATTTGTTTGGACCCAAAAATTTAATGCATGAATATTTTTCATATATTTAAGTTTAAATATATTTTTTATTCTTGTAATTTAATATTTTTTTTCATTTTTGTCTTATAATTTTTTATTTTAGTTCTTACAAAATTTGTTTATTTTATTTTTCATCTTTAAAATGTTTTATATAGTATTTTTTTCATTGTTTAACATATTTTTTTACTATTAAAACTATTAAAGTGTTATCTAAAATACTTTGAAGACGAAAATTAAAATAAATACATTTTATAAGGACTAAAAGGAAAAAAAAGATTTGCAAGAATGAAAAAATGAAAAAACATTAAATTGCATAAACCAAAAATATATTTTAGTAACGTACTAAATTAAAAGCAATTTAAAACCTAACATATAAATGAAAAACGTATTTGAAAGCAATTAAAATAATAATTAAAGTTGTACCATATAACTATTAACGCATGTTTTATCTACCTATTATATACTAATAAAAAGAAAAATTACCTATTCAATAAAATTAGTGTTATAAATAAAATCTGTATAATAAAAAAAATCACAAGAAGCACAACGCAAAAAAAAAAAATAAAAAAAAATGGATCATGTTGCCCTGCACACGTTATATAATTTTAATTGAAATAGATTAGTTAACTTGGTAAAAATAGTTGTGCGTCAACGTAAAAGGAAGCAATATTATAATCTAGAATGGGAGGAGGGCAAATATATGATATTAAAATGGTTGCCAATAATAACTTGTGTTCTTTAATTAAGTAGTTTAGGGGTTTGAATTTGAACACTAAATATAAAATAATTCATGTTGAAGGAAAAATATTGGAAAAATATTTATCTTGTGGTTGTTCCACTATACCATGTCTGAGCACCAAGAAGAGAAAAACGTATAGCTGGGTTCAGAGCCGTGTCCAACAGTTATTAGGCTTAAGGTGAATTTTTAATTTATTATTATTTTATTTATTTATTCTATATTTATCAAAATTTAATATGTAAATATTTATAATATTTTATTTTAGTATATAAAACAACAAATTTAATTAACCCATTTTTGACATAGATAATGTTATATAAGATTTAAATAATTTTAGTTTTAATTTTTTAAAACAATAATTATAATTACAAGTTCTACTAATAATATTTTAGAAATATTAATATTTTAGAGACGATGCATATTTTTTTTAATATCATCTTTTAATATACTTTAATACTTTAATTATATTATAATTTTTTCAAGTATGCACTTTTGTAATATCTTTATTTTTAAAAATGAATCAAGAGTTTTATTTATTCATTTTCATCTAATTTTTTTATTTTTAAAATTCAAATAAAATATTAAACATGATTTCATATTTGAGAATGTATTTAAAATGACTTTGACTAAAAGATGTACATTTAAATACAAAATGGTTGATACAAATAGAATTTTAATTAAATGTATGATCTTGACATCAACATTTTGTATTTTAAATATTTTTTTTCATATATATCAATTATAGATTTATTCATTAAATTTAAACTCTATACTAATTTCAATAATATATTTTTAGGGAGGAAAGAGATAGGGTCCAAAATAGATATAAAATAATTTGCTTAATTTTTTTAAATAAATAATAAAATTACACTTAAATTATTTATAATAATACTCACATCTATATTTCATATATGTGGTCTTATTAATAAAAATAATATTAAATAATATATCATACTATGACAAAATTTATCATTTAATAATTAAAATTAATAAAAATATTTTATTAAAAAAGTATAAAAATATTGAGGCCCTAAAAAATCAAAGGCCTAAGGCCATTGTCTCAATAGCCTAGTGACTTACACCATCCTGTCTCGGTTTGAGGTTGAGGGTGGTGGTGAGTAGTTGTGGTGTGCTTGGTTGGTGATGTTCGCACAAATTTGGATTTGTGGGAGGGAGATTTGACTTCGTAGAGGCGGGAGAACAAAGTAGATGACGAATGGTGATAGTAAAGGTATTGGTGGTTAGCAGCGACCAAAACAATTTTTTTGAAAAGTTAAAGAAATAAAATGAAATTTATATAACTTAATGTATCAAAATGAAATAATACTAAAATATAATGGATCAAAATCAAAAGTGACATTCAATCTTAATATATATGTGTGTGTGTGTCATTGGATTGCAATGCAGTGGATACATATATTAAAACCCAAATTATTGAATAAAATTAGCCACTTATAGCCTGTAAAGCTCTTGACTTTGGATCAAGGCAGTTTGAAAACAACAATGGAATCATTGACATTTGGGTCTTTTGGATTAGACTTTGGAGTGTATTATGGGTTTGGTTAAATTTATCTTTTAAATAATGATTTTTAATTTTTATTTTATTTTTTAAAGTTTAAAAAATATTTTTTTTAATTGAACAAAATACTTTTGGTCATTCAAAATAATTAAATAAAAAGATGCACTTAATTCTCAAAACTACACGTAAAGTCGGATTAGATCATCACCATTAGAAAATATGTCTTTAACATCTCCATTTTAATATCGGTTTGATCAAAATCAATGTTAAAAAAGTGCAATGACATATTTATAAATAAATTGCGATCGTTAACATTGATTTTCTTAAAAATTGATGTTGTGTGTTGAGGTTAACATCGATTTTTATTAAAATCAATGTTCTTTGATGGTTATTAATATCAATTTTTGAAAAATCAATGTTACACATTAAAGTTCACATTAGATCTTATAAAAACTAATATTGTGTTTTTTTTAAATTACATAGATTTCATGGGCTCTCGTGCCCTCTCCCTTCACTCTCACCCAACAAAACCCTCAACCCTTCACGAGCTTCAAGGAGCCTCTCGTTGCAAAACCCTCCGCAACTTCAAATCCTTCCACAACAGTGGCGTTACCCCGTGACAGTCTATGAGTCACCTTTTTTATTTAATACTAGTCTATAACCCGTGCGTACGCACGGGTCTTTTGCAAATTTTTTTGCATGTATGTTTATTTGTTTTACAAAGAAAAAATAAAATGAAAACTAATGTGCAAATTAAAATAGTTAAACATTGATAATATATTTACATAGTAGACAACTTGTTCAAAAAAGCAAGAAAGATAAACACTATTATCAAGAAGTACCAATTTAATGTCCAAATTTATTCAGTGTCACTGTCATCCCAGTCTTTCTTGCGGCGGATGATAATTTTCCATATTTTATCCCTATGTCTGTAATAGAAGGAGACCTCATCGCCGTGGGAGAAATCACTGTCGGCAAGGAATTGATACCATGGTTGTACAACATATCTGTGGCCAATTCCAATGTCAAGGACCACAACATTCCACTGCAGTGGAGGTCCAAATTTTCTAAGGATCGTCATGTGTTGGTCGTAGGCATTAAGATGTGTAATGACACAATTTGGAAGTCTTTGCAATGAAAAAAAATCAATCTTATATATAAATAGGAATTTGTATAAGGACAACCCGTGCACATGCACGGGTTGTTCGGTAAGCGAGTTTGCAAGCATTTTTTAACTGCAATATACCGTTAAACTTATATTTATAATAAAGTGATTGTTCAAACTACATCATGTTGGATCAAGTGGCCTCAGAATAATTAAGAAGAGGGGGTTGAATTAATTATTAATGAACCTTTAGTAATTAAAAATCTATCCTTCTTAATGTTACCAGATTCAATTAGGTTTTTACTACAAAGTTAAGAAAGTAAAGAACAGAAATAGAAACTTAACCAAAAGTAAAAGCGATAATTAAAGTGCACGGCGAAAATTAAAAGTGTAGGGAAGAAGAAGAAAAACACAAGAGTTTTATACTGGTTCGGCAACAACCCGTGCCTACATCCAGTCCCCAAGCGACCTGTAGTCCTTGAGATTTCTTTCAACCTTGTAAAAACCTTTACAAGCAAAGATCCACAAGGGATGTACCCTCCCTTGTTCTCTTTGAACAACCAAGTGGATGTACCCTCCACTTGAACTGACCCACAAGAGATGTATCCTCTCTTGTTCTCAGTTACAACAACCTAAGTGGATGTACCCTCTACTTGTACCACAAAGGATGTACCCTCCAATGTGTTAAGACAAAGTTCTCAGGCAGTTAGTCCTTTGAAACTTTGTGAAGGGGATACAAAAGATATCTCAGGCGGTTAGTCCTTTGAAATCTTTTGTATAAGGGAAAGGGAAGAATCAAAAGAATTCTCAAACTGTGTCGTTTTGAATTCTTTGAAAAGGGAGAAGGGAGACACAAAAGAATTCAGGCGATTAGTCCTTTGTTCTTTTGGAAAAGGGAGAAGAGAGACACAAAAAGAATTCAGGCTGTTAGTTCTTGGCGAATTCTTTTTGGCAAAGGGAGAAGATAATGAAAAAGATGAATAGCACAAGTTTTTGAACAAAGAACTTTTCTTGGAAAAGAGAAAGTTTTGAACAAAAACTTTTAGAAAGATGAAGAGAAGATGAAACAGAAAAAATCTGTTGAAAGAGATGAAATGTAATATTGAAAGATTGATTGAAAGAGATGAGTAGGATCAATTCAATTATGTTTCATGCCAAGGTCACATATTTATAATTTCTTGATGACTCAAGTCAAAACTTGTAACTCTTGGCAATTCCTTTAAAACTAATTACTTAAAAAGTTATGACTTTTGAAAGAATCTTAAAAAACAAGTCACTTGAAGAATTGTGACTTTTGGAAATGAATTTTTCGAAAACAGTCACTGGTAATCGATTACCATTAAGGTGTAATCGATTACACATCAACAAATGTGACTCTTCATTTTGAATTTTGAAAATCTTAACGTTTTAAAACACTGGTAATCAATTACTATATTCTGGTAATCGATTACCAGAGAGTAAAACTCTTTGGTAATGATTTTGTAAAAACTTCTTGTGCTACTCAATGTTTTGAAAAACTTTTTAATACTTATTTTGATTAAGTCTTCTCTTGATTCTTGAATCTTTGAGTCTTGAATCTTGATCTTGATTATTCTTGAATCTTGAATCTTCTTGATGAATCTTGATCTTGAACTTAATCTTGAAATCATTCTTTGGGCTTTTTGTCATCATCTTAGTCATCATCAAAACTTCTTGATTCATCATCATGAAGTTTGCTTCTACAATCTCCCCCTTTTTGATGATGACAACCCTGAAATCAAGAAACACATTAACATTCTTTTTCCTAGTCGATCACTCACTTAATTCTACATATTCTCCCCCTTTGTTTTTGAGTTTAAGCTTTACTTGAAATTAAGTTATTTAGTTATGTGAGTTCTTCATTTAATCCCTATTTTCTCTCCCCCTTTGGCATCAACAAAAAGCCAAAGTGCGTAACAAATATAAAACATACATAAATGACTAATCATACAAGACATTTATTGAAAAATCTAAACCAATCATGAAGCAAAAAACATGAAATACCCAAATTAAAATATAAACCACATAATCATATAACATAATTTATAGATGTTCAGTTATACTAATCAAATAGTAAAAGAAATACTAAATGTTCAAATGTCATAATAATATAGCCAAATACACGGCTAGAAATCAAAGTACTAATAATAATAGAATCTAAGATGATGGTCGTGGTGGTGGTGTTAGATCAAAGCATGTGCGGATGTGAGAGACATCTCCTTCGACCTTGGTGATCCTTGAATCCATGTCATCGAATCGCATGTCCACTTGTAATTCCAAAGCATCAAACCTTTCACCAACAAAGGTTTGAAGACCATCGAACCTGTCCAAAATCCTTTGAAGAAGAGAGGAATCTTCTCCAATTGGTAAGTGTCCTTCTTCATCAATGGGTTGTGCACCTTTTTTCACCCAAGAGCCATCATGCTCTTTACGGTAACCAAAAGATGCAATCACAGCAGCACCGATTAAGAAGGATCTCTTGATTGGAACATAAGGTTCAGAATCAAGAGGGATGCTAAAGTGTTGAAGGAAGAAAGTGACTAAGTATGGATATGACAATGGAGCATTTAATCACAATGCCTTATGCATGCGATATCTGACTAAGTGTGCCCAATCAATTTGTCGGCCTGTATGAAAAGCCCACATGACAATAAGATCTTCTTCAGAAACCTGTGCAAGGTTTGAAGATCTTGGAAGCAAGATAGGCACAATGAGATAATGAAGGATGCGGCTTTCAAAAGCCAATGAACCGGCAAGAAGCCTTTCGGTCATATCCACTTGGTTGGTGCAAACTAACCTGCAGGCATCAAGCACAGAGAAATCGAATTTCCAATCATCATTCAGTGTACCTTCAAATGGTACACCTTCACTGGATAATTGGGTCAAGTCATAGAATAGGGATTGGTCAATGACCATTTTAATCCCATAAACTTCAGAAATCAAAGTGCCTTCTTGAATTTCTAGGTTAGAATAGAAGGCTTTAACTAATTCAGTATAAATAGGCATTTTTAAAGACATGAAAGGAATGAGATTGGAGTTTTCAAATGTCTGAATGCATTCAAAACTCTCATTTGAAAAGAAATCCATATCAATGAATTTTGGATCGATAATGGAACGAGAAGAGAAAAGATTTGTGTACTGTATCCGTTGTTCTTCTGTTGAGAACAATGAGGAAGAGGAAATGGAGGAAGGAATATGTGTTTCCTGAGTCTCGGAATGTCATTGGCTTCGACTCGAAGAGTCATTTCGCTTCTTTGATGGTTCCTACATTAGATGGAGTTATTTGAAATTTCAAACGGTTCAAATGAAAGAGAATGAAAAAAGATGAAGTTTGGGCTTTGTGGGGAGTGATTTGGACAAGAAATGAGTGAGATATGGCAGAAGGAAGAATTGGGAACGACGGTTTTCGAGAAAAAGAGAAGTTGCAGTTTTCAGATTTTGAAATTTGAATATATAGGAGCAGGGACGCATTGTAATCGATTAGAGTATTTGGTAATCGATTACACCCTTCTTAATTGCCTGTAATCGATTACCAGAGAGCATTTCAACCAAAACTAAATGCTGAATGACTTTTAAGGGAAAAGGGATTTGAATGAATATCAAAATACTTTCTTAAAGAAAATATATATTAAAAATACTTTATGAATGAATCTTAATCAAGTAATTCACATATCATATTCAAAATCATGCATAATCATTTAAAGGAAAATATATATATATATATATATATATATATATATATATATATATATATATATATATATATATATATATATATATATATTCAATTATATCACAATAATCAACACAAGTATTGAAGAATAAAGATCATAGATATTATCAAAATATTTAAAGGAGACTTCATGCTTAAAGAAAGAAAATTAACTCAATCAAGAACATTTAAACACATACTCACAATTTCAATCAATCAAGACAAACAAATAAAATTTTGTTAGTCATCATAATCAAAATTAATTGAAAAGAAAATTTCAACCAAAATAAAATTTTAAAAGAGAATGGTTTTGATGTTACCTTTTCCATGATTAAAGTATCTAGTTCTTCAAAGATGGAAGTCATATTTTTTACTTTTTGCTTAATCTTCTTGAGAGATGTTCTCATCACTCTCATAGTCCTTGGTTAGAAGGTTGATCTCCTTCTCTGAACTGTCGGATGAGTCATTGTCATCCCATGCAATGTAGGCCTTCTTGGTCCTTCTTTCTTCATACCTTTTCTTATCACTTTTCTCAGGCCATTCCTCATTTGAAGGACAATTTGCTTTGATGTGACCAAGTTGGTTGCATTTGTGGCATCTAAGAACTTGAGAGTCTTCTTGAGATCTTCTTCCATTGTTGAAGTTCTAACGCCTCTCGATTCTTCTTTTCTTGACAAATTTTTGAAACTTCTTCACAAAGAGTGATAAGTCTTCTTCATCATTTGATTCTTCTTCTTCATTTTATTCTTGCATTGATGAGGAGGCTTTAAGTGCTATACTTCTTTTCTTTTTTTCGGTTTCTTCATTTTGATTAAGATGTTGGAGTTCCATTTCATGTTCCTGCAATTTTCCAAACAAAGTAGCAAGAGACATAGAGGAAAGATCTTTACTTTCAGAAATAGCAGTTACCTTGGGCTGCCATTCCCTACTTAAGCATCTTAAGACTTTATTAATTAGATCTTCATTAGGGAAGATTTTTCCTAAAGAGGCAAGATGGTTGACTATATGTGTGAATCTTTTCTGCATGCTATGGATGTTTTCATTAGGGTTCATCCTAAACAATTCATATTCATGTGTAAGAGTATTGACTCTAGATCTTTTCACATCAGTGGTGCCTTCATGTATAAGTTGGAGAGTATCCCACATCTCTTTGGCATTTGTGCAATTTAACACTCTAAAATACTCATCTATTCCTAGGGCTGAAGTAATAATGTTTTTGGCTTTAAGATCATACTGGATTCTTCTTCTATCTTCTTCCGTCCACTTGTCTCTAGGTTTTTGTGTTGTGGTGCTAGTACTTACATCTACTACGGTGGGTATGTAAGGTCCTATTTCTATTACTTCCCAAATGTTTAAATCTATGGCTTCAATGAAAATCTGTATACGGGTTTTCCAATAATGGTAACCTTCACCATTAAAGATAGGTGGCCTATGGATGGAATTTCCTTCAGGAAACAAAGAATTTGAAGAGGCCATGAATCTTTAAGTGGCTAAACTTTCTACAAGATACCTGCTCTGATACCACTTGTTGGATCAAGTGGCCTCGGAATAATTAAAAAGGGGGGTTGAATTAATTATTAATGAACTTTTACTAATTAAAAATCTATCCTTCTTAATGTTACTAGATTCAATTAGGCTTTTACTACAAAGTTAAGAAAGTAAAGAACAGAAATAGAAACTTAACCAAAAGTAAAAGCGATAATTAAAGTGCACAACGAAAATTAAAAGTGTAGGGAAGAAGAAGACAAACACAAGAGTTTTAAACTGGTTCGACAACAACCCGTGTCTACATCCAGTCCCCAAGCGACCTGCGGTCCTTGAGATTTCTTTCAACCTTGTCATCACAACATTAAAAGGGCCTTCCGCTAGACCCTACATAATCTATAATAATAATAGCGAAGCAAACATGCATGACAACAACAAAAATTAAGAGTTGGGAAATATCAGTGTTAACTCCTGTCATCACAACATAAAAAATGACCTTCAGTTAGAGCCTACATAATGATGATGATAATAATAATAATAATAACAACAACAATAACAACAACAACAACAACAACAAAATTAAATAGAATTCTAAAGAAATACTTAGGACAACCTTGAAGAAAGAATGCCAAAGAAAACCAAAAATGAAATGCCTTGGGTGACACTCATGCTACAATGGATGGGACAAAGGATTGCGATCCCGTGAGGGTCAGCTAACTCGAAAAACCCGTCGTCTGTTCAGAATAATAATAATAATAATAATAATAATAATAATAATAATAACAATAATAATGACGAAGCAAACATGCATGACAACAACAAAAATTAAGAGATAGGGAATATCAGTGTTAACTCTTGTCATCACAAGATAAAAAAGGGCCTTCAGCTAGACCCTACATAATCTATAATGATCATAATAATAATAATAATAATAATAATAACAACAACAACAACAACAAAATATAATAGATTGCACAAGCAACAGGCCTTTCTCAGTTTTTATTATATATATAAATATATAAATTTATTAGGATTAAAAAATTCTGACAGTTTAGCTTATTAATTACATCATAATTAAAAACCCAAAAAGAAAGTCCAGATATGCTTTCCAAGTGAATTCTTCTTCTTACTGCACCATTTGCAAGGTAATGTTTCCAAAAAGCACTACTAATATGTTTGGGATCTTCATATAAATTAAGGAACACATGAATGTGATCTTCAATATCTTCTGTCTGCATCTCATCAGAACAACATCTAGGTAGGGCCCTAGATGCTGTAGCAATCACTCATCCAGAGATGTGCAATTCTAGATGTCTATATGCATCTGATACAATACTTGAAGTTTTAAAGCTGTGACCTTGGTAAGTTTCAAAATCATCTGATCTTTTTGCATTCTTGTGGACGTTCAAATCTGTTATAGATTGGCACAGGCCTGAATGGAAGGATCTAAAAGATGTTAACTTTTCAATGTTAGTAATTGATATCTCTGGAACCTTGTTGGCTAGGCAAACCATCCCGAAAAGATCACGTCCTGAAATTAAGTGCAAAACCTCAGGAGTTTCATAAGAGGACCTCTCCTCAGCCTCAAAGAAGTCAGGAAGAAGCTCCATGAACTAAATTTCAGGACCATAGTATGCTGCATGAATAGCTGAATAAAAATCTCTCTGAAACACATCAAAATAGCCAGTTCCAACTACCATCTTCTTTTTTGCCAAAATATTATTCATAGTTAATATGTACCATTTTAACCATTCAGCAACTTCCATCTCCTTGAACTCAGTAGCCTGTGATTGTAAATTTTCAATTTTGAACCCTGTCCAGAATTCCTTTGCATTAGTTTTTTCTGAGACAACAGGTACATGTCATAATGGGCTCTCTTTTGAGAATCTGAAAGAATCTGCAATGCATCATAGATTATTCTGTTAAGTCAATATTCCCTGTAATGTAACCAAGGGAAAACCTCATTATAGTTACTCACACACACTCAATGCAATGTATGCTCTGCAAGATTTCCAGTAGTTAAAGTCATGAAGTATGTGGTCATCTTGCCAATACCATGAACATATTATAGCCAATTAATCAGCAAGGACCAAAATAAAATATGTATTAGACCATGTACAACATATCCAAAATTCAGGAGAAAAAAAGAAAAGAAAAGCACATATAGTCAGTTTGCCCCAGTGCTAACTTGACCAATGCAAGCAATACCAAAAACCAATGTAGTAAAAGGAACACCAAAATGGCAGAGAGGCCAAACTATCAGAATGATGTTATTTATTCAAAATTTGGGCATTAAAAACTATCAAGGATCAATTAGACATCCATTAAGCAACTTCCCATTTGGTTTTTCATTTGATTGAACTATTGAATGCAGAACATCCTTGATCCTTCAAGGGCAATAGACAGATGTTCCCCTAATTAACACACGAGAGCTTCTTCGAACTCATTGAACCAATTTGACAATTTTTATGTGTTCAAGAGCTAACTAAACACACAATGGAGAAATAAAATAGACTGTCAAAAGGTTACTATGAGCACGTCATTCTCAATTTCGCAGCCATTTAATAATCAACTCCTATATACATTGGTCATATTCAGAATATTCAAACCCAATTATTCAGTCCACTAAACACAACGACTTGGGTAATAATAATAATAATAATAATAATAATAATAATAATAATAATAATAATAATAATAATAATAATAATAATAATAATAAACCAACAAAGAATGAAACATAACACGAGAAGTTGAGAACTACTTTTAGAATGAGGGAAATCCCTTATTCTTTGACCTATCATTTTAAAAAAAATTCTAGCTCATCATATATATGCTCTTGCAAATGGGATGGTTCTTCTAACTATGAAAAGCAATGATAAAATTTACTCTCATTGGATGCAGAAAAGCATGCACCTAATATATCTCTGGTAGCAAATTGAGTAAAAAGTAGCATACCTATCAGCACAACCACATTGGCCAGGGCGAGATGAGATGCAGGCCAAAAGGCGACCACCTCCGAATTTTTCTTCAATGTGAGGATCAAGAACTTGGTTCTGCTTTTGCTTTTCTAATTTTCTCAAAACATGGTTACTCTTTTTCACCTCCTCAGTTGCAGCTTCACCATCTTGTCAAAACAGAAATATTGAATGATGTGAGAAACAATCTAAGGTTATCATAAAAACTGCAAGAAAAACATAACTTTAATAAAGAAAACCACAGCTGATAAAAAAATAGATAACCTTACGCTAATTATGGTTCTGCTTTCGCTTCTCTAATTTTCTCAAAACATGGTTACTCTTTTTCTCCTCCTCAGTTGCAACTTCACCATCTTGTCAAAACAGAAATACTAAATGATGTAAGAAACAATCTAAGGTTATCATAAAATCTACAACAAAAATAGAACTTTAATAAAGAAAATCACAACTGATAAAAAAAAATAGATAACCTTATGCTAATTAAAAAAAAAAACCATTTCATATATAGCCTTAGCAAGCCAGTTGCCTAACTCATTTTAGAGTTTTTTTGCTGTGTAAAGACTTCACAGCCCTTGAATAATCCAAAACTTACAAAATGTGTTTAATTAGACACACTGTCGGTGTAAAACATTTTTACATCGACATCCAACAAGAATTAATCACGTCACGGTGTCACCACATCATATTAATAAAAAAAATGACATGGTAAAATGATCAAATCTCATTGGATGTTTGTGTGAACAAATAGTGTATATAAAATAATTTCTTATAAAATATAGAGAATTAATGGAATGACAAAAAAGTGCATCATAACCAAATAAAGTGCACAATGCACATTATTGAAATTGAAGTATTATCCACAGAATAAAGCAAAAGATTCAAGCTTCCAAGTTTCCAACAACCAACAGCAACAAAAGTTATTCTAATATCACAGCCCAACATTCATCTTGGAAAGCATCTAAAACAAAAATTGTACATAACAAACAAACATGCATTAGCATTTAGCACACAGTTCAGGATGATCCATGCATGATGCCTAACCTAGCATATTAAGAAGGGCTCTCTTCACTTTTCTGTAGCAGGCATTGCAATCAATATTGATCGTCATCACCATGGAAAAGTACTGCGAACCAAAGAAAACAAAAATGATTCAAATGGTATTTATAGAACTAACTTAATTAAGAAAACCAAAAGATGGTGATTAGAGCTTGCCTTCAATGTCATGAAAACAATCAAAGAGAGAGAGATGAATCACGGGATGAAATTTTTTTTCATTGCAAGTAAAATTAAAATTATTCTAAATATAAAAGTTTCACCAACTCTTTCACATACTGTCAAAACAGCCACCAAAATCCTGCAACATAGAAAAAGAAAATTGGTATTAGCAAAATCACCATTAATTTGCTTCCTGGATATGCACACTCTGCATTTACACTCCATATGGAAGAGGCCATTTGACATCTTGGAGGCAAGATGAATCTTACTCTTGATTTAGTTAAGCCACGTGAACCATACAATACTCAGGAAGCAACAATTTTTTTGACAGAATTATTATAGGAAGCTTCTGCAAATTTTTAGAGCCGAATCACAAACTTAAAAAGAAAATAGTAAAACTGAATACATTTTCAAATTTTGATTTTGTGAAAATAGAAAACAGAAAGTTAAAACCAAACAAATTTTCTAAATCTTAAAACTTTGAAAGTGAAAATAAGAAATGAAAATAGAAAACATTTTCTCTTCTGTCTTCTAATCACAATTTCCCACATTTTTTCATGAAGTCTATAATAAAAGGAGACTTCATCTCCATGATCGTATGGCAGTCTAATGTACTCCAAGCCAGCAGAACCTTGGATGTGTCAGACATTTTCCCTTAAATAGCTCTACCACAAGCTCACACCACAATCAAGAATAAGACAAATTTACAAATTTTTGGTGCAAGCAAAAAAATGGTTCTCTTTTTCAACCAAAAGGGTTTCTCAAACTTTTAAGAAAGGCCCCATTGAATGACTATATCAGATAAACATACATAACATAATGAAGATAAAAATTAGAATTAGGATAAAAGAATGCAATTGTAAGGGACCATATAATAATAATAATAATAATAATAATAATAATAATAATAATAATAATAATAATAATAATAATAATAAACAATATAAATAATAACCTGCAACTAAACAAAAAGATAAGATTACAAAATAAATCCGCAGAAATGAATACTACCTGGAAGTCAACAAAAAGTTCATCGAATGGCTTGAACAGCTTAACCACGGGCCCAAAAACTGATGACTCTCCTCTTGGAAGGAGTTTGGCATTCAAAGTGTGACCAAAGTCATAATCAGAACACAACTTCTCTGCTAAGGCAGAAAAGTTGTCAAACTACTCTCCATAAAAACTCCAACCTGAAAACATAAGAAGATATTATAAATAGACCAGTGTGACTTGAAATAAAGTGAAAACAAAGCAATTGATCACTTACAATAACAACTTTATTTTCACCAACGAAAGCAGTAGGTTCATCAACAAATTTAATTTCAGTTGAAGCAGGACCACTTTGTTTCTTTAAATAGTCAATGATGCCAACTACTTCACGGGGACCTTTGTATTCTTGAACATTCTTTCCCTAATTTCTCAGAATGTTAATTGTGGGCAATACCTTAACATCATATTGTGATGCAAGTCTTTGGTCTTCTCCTCATTGGCATCTACTTTAGCCAAAACAGTACGAGGATCATGACTACTCAAGATAGAATGTTCACTCCGGTACCGTAGTAGGTAAACTTGAAAATAAAAATACAAGAACTTGAAAACAAACTCAAATGTCTCACTCAATTAACACATGTAAAGTTGGAATCAAACTGGAAGGCTGAGTAATCAAGCTAAGCAGATGTATATCCAGCCAGATTCCTCTTAAAAATCAACAGTGAAAGAGATATACTTTCAGGCACTCCTATAAATATGTCTTATGCCCTGCCCCAAAAAAATGAATTAAGGAAAAATAAACAATTAAAAATAGATGTATAAACATACACAAAATGAAGGAAAGGTGGTTGCACCTCAAAAAGATTTTCACTAATGATGACATTGACAATGATAGGAATTGAAGGAGTTATTCGACAAAAATCTTTTAAACCAACAGATATGTCCTCATCGACCTTTTAGAAAAATTGAAGCCCATCAATACTAAAAAAGATCAGAGTCCTAAAGACACCACAAACAAACCTATAATATAGTATGTATATAAGATGCAAGGATATAGATCATTAGGAGGACATACATTTTATATTTATTTGATATGCACATAACAAAGGAAACTAACAACATATCAAGTTCAGAAAGTAGGAAAGAAGAAATTATGAGTATAATTTGTTTTCACCCATAAATATAAAGGGAAATAATTAAAATACACAAAAAATAAGAAATATATTATGTAAATAAAAAAGCAGGAAGCAATCAACAAGATAAAAATATAAACATTAGTGGATATGTACATGTAAATCATCAATCAACTTTTATTTTATTTGTAGTGTAATTTCTATGAACTGGCAATGAAAAAAATATATATCGTCAATCAATTAAGAATCATGATATAAATTATAAGGTAATGATTAAAAAAAATTAATAAATTTACTACACGTGTCAATTTATGACAGGATGATAGTACAACCACGCAACCAAGAAGGAAATAAATTAATCACCATCACAAAAACATGAGCATCTTATTAATTTTTGTACTTATTTATAAAAATAAAATAAAGCCACCAAAACATTCTAAGGTTCACTTATTACACAACAGATAGAATCTGAGTCTCACCATGTTGCTTAACACAACACCTTAAAAAGTATAAGCCTAAACCTTTTATTAAAAATTAAAACCACGAACTTCAATAGAAGGTATAATACAAATTATATATGTATATGGATATGTGGAAATATATGTATATAGGTACCTACCTTTGATCCAAGTGTTTGCGCTCTGTTTTTAATTTTTAAGCTAAAGCAGCAAATTTTTCAAATGGGTTGCGGATCTGCGAGAAAACAAACATATTACATACCAATGTTTCCACTGTTTGTTGAAAATAACCCAAGTCTTCATGGATATCAGTAATAGTACTTCTAACTTCAGCAACCTATGAAAGATGTATCACAATTAACTACAGATTCGTTTCCTTCCCATAATGTTTGTAAATTATAATAGAAATGGATATGGCATTACTAAACTGTGGTTTCAATTCCTTTATCCTGGATGAAACAACTGATTGAAATAGCTTACCATCATACCTACACTTGTAAAAAGATAGGTACCACTGAGCCACAGACACCCTGATCCAAATAAAAATCGCAAAAACCACAAAAAGATCAAAATTAACAAAATCAAACACTCGTGAATGAGGAAAAACAAAAGAACGAATGAAGTGGGGGATTGAGAAATTTTACCAATAGTACGGAGAAAAACGGTGACAGATTATTGAAAAAGATAGAAGGAAGAAAAAAAAGAGTGGAAAAGAAAAAACCTTTGCGAGTAACAGGAACTTTCCCGTAACAGGAACTTGCGTGAATGATCTTAGCACCAGTTTTCATGTTGGGTCGAGACCAATTGTAAGCGATTGAACCCGAAATACCACTGAGCCACAGACACCCTGATCCAAATAAAAATCGCAAAAACCATAAAAAGATACTGTCAGGTGGAGAGCTTGCATGCAAATCCAGATAATTAAATTAGGTCAAAAACAGTATTGGAAAAGATAAGAAATTATAAGAAACAAACCTTGCGTGAATGATCTTAACACCAGTTTTCATGTTGGGTCAAGACCAATTGTAAGCAATTGAACCCGAAATACCACTAAGCCACAGACACCCTGATCCAAATAAAAATCACAAAAACCGCAAAAAGATACTGTCAAGTGGAGAGCTTGCATGCAAATCCTAATAATTAAATTAGGTCAAAAATAGTATTGGAAAAGATAAGAAATTATAAGAAATAAACCTTGCGTGAATGATCTTAACACCAGTTTTCATGTTGGGTCGAGACCAATTGTAAGCGATTGAACCTGAAATACCACTAAGCCACAGACACCTTGATCCAAATAAAAATCGCAAAAAATGAAAAAAGATCGAAATTAACAAAATCAAACACCTGTGAATGAGGAAAAACAAAAGAACGAATGAAGTGGGGGATTGAGAAATTTTACCAACAATACGGAGCTTGTGCTTGACGACCCGTGATGCCGTTTTGGCTATTGTTGCAACCCTTGAATAGGCAAAGCCTTGTAGACTGTCCCGTAAAACTCTAAACAATATCAGAAATATGAGTTTCAGGAAAAAATAGCAACGAAGCATCCAAAAAAACCATAAAAAATAAGACAAAAAAAAACATAAACACCGTTTTAATAAAATCAAAATAGAAGAACCTCTATCTTCCTCTTAACTTCTCCGACAACTTCTTTGCCAAAGCCGCCGTTGTTACTGTAGCCTGTCCCAAAAATAAAACCACAAAAAATTAGACCAATAAAAGAAAAAGAACCCTAACCAAAATTGCAAAAAATAGAATGAAGACAGAAGCTCTCAACAGCTTTAAAACTCAACCGAAAACAAAAGAAAAAAGTGGAAGTGAAGAGGACACCAAAATGAAGAAGAAAGAATGGAAACGGAGGAAGCAAATTGGTGGGGAAATGACACAAATGAAGGAAGCAGGTTTGAAGTTGGTAGGGAAATGACTGGAAAAGGTTGGAGAAGAAGCCACGTGCATCCACCAACAGAAGTTAAACACTCAAGTTGGAATGCCCAAAGCTAAACACTCAACGTGGCAGAAAACAAAGACAAACCAGCAAGCCAGGTGGTAGAAAACCAAGGCCAAAGCTAGAGGGGTAAAATGACCAAAAAACCAGAAAAAGTGTCAGATGTCATTAGACTTCTCTTTTATTATATACCTTGGATGTAGTTCTTTGCTTATTGGTGTGTTTGTTGTTATTTGTTTTTTCTTCTCTCGGATTATTAGTCTAACACTATACTCATTTTGTTCCTTTGTTAAAACTAGACATTTTGTTCACAAGTATAAAACGTAGTAGTCACATGTTCCCTTCTGTTCGTGTCACTATTGCCAAACGCGTTCCATTATGTTCATGCTTGTGTGCCACAATTTTCTTTTGATTTAATTCCATTTTAAATTATGTCCATTAGTTGCTAGCTATGCAGTTGATTAAATAAAAATATTGTGTAAGATCGAAGGAGACATTCTCCAATATGAGTAACCTCAGTTTCAGACTTCAAAGGTTTAGGCACTCTGATTTTCTTCTTCACATAGTTGCGACTATGATACTTCTTATTCCTATGTAATACTAATAGGTATATATGCTTTTTAGGTGTCTATAGGCAGAGTATATATAACCAAAGAAAAAAAAGAAGGCAAAGATATACTTAGACTATAGTAGGTGCTTTTTTTAGGTGAAATATAGTAGGTGCTTTAAAGTAATACTACAAGTTATTTAGGTGAAATATAGTAGGTGCCTTAAATGTAAGAATTAATGTCTCATGTGAGAGGCATGTGACTTATGTAGGGACTAATAAGTAAATAATTAACGATTAAGGGCTAAATTGTAATTGAGCTTAATAGGAGAAGTTTCTAGAATTAACTGCTACTTGATGGGAGTAGTGGTTATAAAAGAGGTTTAATACCCACTAACGTAAAATAAGGTCCCCTTCCTGACCAGAAAAGTGTTCTCTCTCACCCATAGTCATCACAAACGGAGAGAGGCAGAAAAGAAAGGCCTAAGGAAGTGAAATCTTATTTCTCTTCTCTTTCAAGGAAATCAAAGTGCACCGGAGAGAAGTTCCTATGAGGAAAGGTACAAGTCTTCCTATGGAGAAAGGTACACATCATTATCTATTGTTGTTTATTGATTATTTGTGAGAATCATAGGTTTTAAGATCCTGTTGATTTTCTATAATTGATAGTCTAGGAAACCCCTTAAGAATTTTTACATGTGGTATCAGTGCATGTGTTATGAAATTTATGATTCTCCAAGAATGATTTAATTTCTCTCAAATATACATGAACCCTAATTATGAAATTTAGGGATAATTTAATTTCTTTCAATTATGTATGAACCCTAATTATGAAATTTAGGGATAATTTAATTTCTCTCAATTATGCATAAATCCTAATTGTGAAATTTAGGAATTTTATTTTCCGCTGCATGTATTGTTTTATTGGCAATATTTTATTATTGTTGAATACCAATTTTTGGAGAAAGATTATTTGAAAACTTATGATTATCGAAGAGAAAACTGCACATTATGTATATATTAAATTTGGAGAAAGTTTTTACTTCTAATGGTGAAAGAAAGGAAGTGTGCCTAAACGTAAAGATTCAATTTCAATTTTGAAAAGCTGCGCAGGTACGTTTCTTGTGGGAAGAATATGAAATTTTGGAAATTGCTATTTGCAACCTTATGTTTGCTATTTCCAATCCCACTTGATCTTTTTTTTTTACCCAAAACTTATTGTTGAACGTGATTAAAGGATTGAAAGTTTATGTTCTATAATTAAATTAATGTGAATGTTTTGCAATTATTGGTAGCAGTAAATATATGTATATGCTACATATTTGCTTGAACGTGTTTGAATGCAAAAACACAAATAAATGCAAATATTATTTTATGGCCTGGAATGAAATTAATAGAATGACTATGAATTGTTAATAGCAATAAGTATGTGCAGGCCATACATATTTGGTTGGAATTAAATGTATGTTGAATTTGTTAGTCACCAAAGTGGCCAAATTTGTAAGGTTATTTAATTCCAAATTAATTATTATTTCAATTATACTTGGTTGGAATTAAATGTATGTTGAATTTGTTAGTCACCAAAGTGGCCAAATTTGTAAGGTTATTTAATTCCAAAATTAATTATTATTTTGATTACTCATAGAATAATGGATGCTAAATTATATGGTTATTGGTTTATGGGTAATTGAAATTCATTGTTATAAGGCATTTATGGATCGCCCAAAGGTTGATTAGTTGTTCTTATAATTAATGAATATAATTGTAGGCGATTTGTGTGTATCATTAGTTTTATTTATATGCCCAAAGGAAATAGATACTACTAATTGGTGCATATTTAATTGCCAAATAATGTTAAAATTTTATTAGCATCATTATGTTTGTTTGTTGTGTGTTGATGTATCACCCAAAGGAGAACATCAATATACATTGACTGTTATCTGAATGAATCATATGTATGACATGTATTTTATGTCTCAATACACTTATGTGAATTTTATTATGTAATACATGTTTTGAATTCATTGGATTCTTATGTATCATCTAAGCCAATTTTAATGGGCTTAACTTCTCTGACTGAAATGAGCAAGTCCAATTTCACCTCGGTGTTTTGGATCATGATCTTACTATGTTGGAAGAAAAGTTTGTTACTATTATTGATGTTAGTAGTAATGAAGAGAAAGTTCATTATAAAACTTGGGAAAGATCTAACAGACTCAGCCTAATGTTGATGAGAATGACTGTTGCAGACAGTATTAAGACAACTCTCCCTAAAATCGAAAGTGCTAAAAAGTTTATGTGATTAGTGGGAGAGCGCTCTCAAACAGTTGATAAGTCTGTTGTTGGGACATTAATAAGTACATTGACCACCATGAAGTTTGATGGTTCACGTACTATGTATGAACATGTCATTGAGATGACAAACATTGCAGCAAGACTTAAGACCTTGGGAATATAATGGCTGTGAATGAGAACTTTCTTGCTCAGTTTATTCTAAACTCATTATCGTCTGAGTTTGGCATGTTCTAAATGAACTATAATATCATGAAAGATAAATGGAATGTGCATGAATTGCACAGTATGTTAGTTCAGGAAGAAACGAGACTTAAGAATCAAGGAAGTCACTTAGTCCATTATGTTAGCCACCATGGGAATCAAGGAGCTTGAAAAGAAATTTATAAAGAAGAATGATAAAGGCAAATGGTCATTAAAGAACAATGACGACTCTTTGCAAATCCAGAAGAAAGGTATTAAAGGGCAATACTTGTCAATTTTGTGAAATTAAGACATTTCCAAAAAAAAAATGATTGCCTAAAGTGTAAGTCTTGGTTCAAAAAGAATGGTGAGCTTAATGCTCATGTATGTTTTGAATCAAACTTAACTGTAGTTTCCCATGATACATGATGGATTAATTCTGGATGTATGACTCATGTTTCTAACATTATGCAGAGATTCCTTACAATCCAAACCATAAGCCCAAATGAGAAGTTCATTTTCATGGGGAATGAGGTGAAAGCTCCAGTGGAAATAATTGAGACTTATTGTTTAAAACTCAACACTGGACATCGTTTAGATTTACTGGAAACTCCTTATGTATCTAGTTTATCTAGGAATTTATTTTCATTATCTAAACTTGATGTTACTGCATACTCTTTTAATTTTGGTAATGAATGTTTCAATTTATTTAAGCATAATCATCTCATTGGTACTGGTATCCTTTATGATGGTTTATATAAATTGAAATTAGACAGTTTGTATGCTGAAACTGTTTTGACTCTGCATCATAATGTTGGCACTAAACATAGTTTAGTGAATGAACGATCTGCTTTCTTGTGGCATAAACGTTTAGGTCACATTTCTAAAGAAATGATGGAAAGATTAATAAAGAATGAAATTCTTCCTTATCTAGATTTTATGGATCTAAATATTTGTGTGGGTTGTATAAGGGAAAACAAGCAAAAACATACAAAGAAAAGAGCTACAAGAAGCACTCAGCTTCTTGAAATTGTACATACTGATATTTGTGGACCTTTTGATGTTAGTTCTTTCGGAAAGGAATGATACCTTATCACCATTATTGATGATTATTCACGTTACGGTTATGTCTACTTATTGCCCGAGATTTCTTAGGCAATGGATGCCTTAGAAATTTACTACAATGAAGTAAAATGGCAATTAGACATAAATGTGAAAATTATTAGATATTATAGAGGTGATAAGTATTACGGAAGATATGATGAAACTGGGCAACACCCAGGTCCATTTGTTAAGCTTGTTCAGAAACGTGCATTTGTGTGCAATACACAATTCCCGGTACACCACAACAAAATGGTGTATCAGAAAGGCGTAATAGAACTTTAATTGATATAGTTAGGAGTATGTTAATCAATTAGACTTTACCCGTATCTTTGTGGATGTATGCCTTGAAAACTGCCATGTATTTGTTGAATAGGGTTCCTAGTAAGGCAGTTCCAAAGACACCTTTTGAATTGTGGACAAATAGGATACCTAGTATAAGGCACCTGCATGTTTGAGGTTGCCAGGCAGAAATAAGGATTTATAATCTGCAAGAAAGAAAATTGGATGCAAGAACAATAAGTGGATATTTCATTGGTTATCCAGAAAAGTTAAAAGGATATATGTTTTATTGTTCTAATCATAGTGTGAGAATTGTCGAAACTAGAATTGCAAGGTTCATTGAAAATGGTGAAATAAGTGGGAGTACAGTTCCACGAGAAGTGGAAATTAAAGAAGTTAGAGTGTAAGTCCTTTTAGCTTATGCCTCTAACAATAAGGTGATTGCTCCTTCAGTTATTGCTACAAAATTAATGAAGAGGAGCAACACAATAATGAACCCATGATGCATAATGAACCTATTATGGAAGAACCACAAGAAGTAGCATTAAGGAGGTCTCAAAGAGAAAGAAGACCAGCTATTTCGAGTGACTATGCGGTATACTTACATGAAACAGAAACAAACTTAAGCATTAACGATAATGATCCAGTTTCGTTTTCACAAGCTATAAGTTGTGATAATTCTGAGAAGTGGTTAAATGCCATGAAAGAAGAGATAAATTCCATGGAACATAATGGTGTTTAGGACCTTGTAGAATTACCAAAGGGTTGTAAGAGAGTTGGTTGTAAGTGGGTCTTCAAGACTAAACGTGACTCTCATGGCAACCTTGAACGTTACAAGGCTAGACTTGTTGTTAAGGGATTTACTCAGAAAGATGGCATTGATTATAAAGAGACGTTTTCACCGATCTCACGAAAGGATTCTTTCAGGATTATCATGACATTAGTAGCCAATTATGACTTGGAGCTACATCAGATGAATGTGAAAACTGCCCTTCTAAATGGAGATTTAGAGGAGAATATTTATATGGACCAACCAATGGGGTTCTCAGTTAAAGGAAATGAACACATGGTGTGCATACTAAAGAAATCAATATACAGTATTAAAGCAAGCTTCCCGCCAATGGTATTTGAGGTTTAATGATACCATTATTTCCTTTAGATTTAAGGAAAATACTATTTATCGGTGTATGTATCTGAAGGTCAGTGGGAGTAAGGTTATTTTCTAATTCTGTATATTGATGATATCTTGCTTGCAGCTAACGATCTTGGTCTTCTTCATGAGACTAAGAAATTTCTCTCTAGAAACTTTGAAGTGAAAGATATAGGTGAGGTAAGCTATGTGATAGGGATAGAAATATTCCATAATAGATCACAAGGATTGTTAGCCTTATCTCAGAAAGTATATATATCGATAAAGTGCTAGAGAGATTCAAGATGGAAAGGTGTTTAACATCGCCTATTCTAATTTAGAAATGAGACAGAGTTAGTCTCACACAATGTCCTAGAAATGATATGGAACGAAAACAAATGAAAGTAATTTTGTATGCATCAGATGTTGTTGCATCTGAGAGTTGAATTTGTAGTATGTTTTGAGGCTACAATTCAGGCTAATTGGCTGCGGAACTTTATTTCAGGGCTTGGAATTGTCGACAGTATTGCTAGGCCGCTGAAAATGTATTGTGATAACTCCGCAACAATATTTTTTGTAAGAACGACAAGTACTCTAAGGGTGCTAAGCATATGAAATTGAGGTACTTTGTCGTGAAGGAAGAAGTTCAGAAACAAAGAGTGTCAATAGAACATATTAGCACAAACCTTATGATAGTTGACCCTTTGAATAAGGGATAACCGCCCAAGACATTATAGAACATGTTGAAAGTATGGGCATTATTGTTATTGATGATCATTAAGTGTAATTTATCTTATGTATTTTTAGTGACACTCTGAGCTCAATTATGATATGTTTCTGATTACCTGTTCTCTATGTTTGCATGCATGTTTGTGTTAGAGTAATGTTAACAGGTTTTGTCTTGAATGAAGACATTATGTTGGACCAATTATGTACTCCTGACTAATGGTCATATTAAGGAGAAGACTAATTTGTAGTACATGGAAGGGACTATGTCGATTAGATGATGTACAACCGCCATGACTCGAATTGGTTCCCATTCTTAATCATGAAATTATGATGTACCCAATGTATAGAACAATTTAGTCAATTTTAATGCGCATTATGTTAGTTAATCTATTTATTTATTTAGTCCATAATGTTTATTAATGTCACATGAGTCAAGTGGGAGAATGTAAGAATTAATGTCTCATGTGAGAGGCATGTGACTTATGTAGGGACTAATAAGTAAATAATTAACGATTAAGGGCTAAATTGTAATTGGGCTTAATAGGAGAAGTTTCTAGAATTAACTGCTATTTGATGGGAGTAGTGGTTATAAAAGGGGTTTAATACCCACTAACGTAAAATAAGGTCCCCTTCCTGACCAGAAAAGTGTTCTCTCTCACCCATAGCCATCACGAACGGAGAGAGGCAGAAAAGAAAGGCCTAAGGAAGTGAAATCTTATTTCTCTTCTCTTTCAAGGAAATCAAAGTGCACCGGAGAGAAGTTCCTATGGAGAAAGGTACAAGTCTTCCTATGGAGAAAGGTACGCATCATTATCTATTGTTGTTTATTGATTATTTGTGAGAATCATAGGTTTTAAGATCCTGTTGATTTTCTATAATTAATAGTCTAGGAAACCCCTTAAGAATTTTTACATTAAAGTAATACTACAAGTTATGTTTGATTTGAATTGTTGAAATTGATTGAAATAAGCTTAATTTATTGCTTAGCTGTTGCTTAAATTTCAATCCCATTCATCTAAATCGAGAGATATGAAATGAACTCAGTTGAATAAATTTCAATCCCTTTTGTTAAAATGTCATATAATATGTTGGTGCTTAGATCCTAATAATGTGTAGGATCTACAACGATTAAGATACTGGCTAAATATGTGCAAATGTTTTGTTCTTTTAGGGAATGTTAGGATAGGGAGAGGGAAGGGATGGCTAATTCTGTTTTAAAGTGAGAGTTAGGATTTTTTTTTGCTAATTTGGTTGGATGCCAATTGTCAAGTCCTCAAATGGCCTTTTCACAATACAATGTCATATGTTAAGACTCTCAATCGGTTTTCTTTTTGGTGCCCTGTATCCAAAATATATGTGAAATGGACCAAGAAAGGCACATTTTTTCCCATTAGGTAAGATTATGATGATTCTTCAGGCTTGTTTGTTTAGCATCTGTCTTTAATAAAGTCCAGTGCAGATTGTTTGAAGTGTATGTGGTTCATGTATGACATGCTAAAATGCATTTCATGTTCAAGGGTTCTAGTGTCTAGGAAGCTGAATCACTTATTATAATCCTAGGGAATAGATAAGTTTTTTTTTGTGGAAGATTTTGATTTAGATAATTAAGACAAAGATACAATTACTTTCATTTGTGTCTACATATTTAAAAAATTAAAAAAGGTTAATTACTATCTTTTTAATTATCTATACATTTATTTAATTTAATTATGTATCATCTAGTTTTCATTGGATCGAGTCCAATAAACTAATCTTAACCTTCAAATTCGACACGTCTAAAGACGATCTATCCAATCTTAACGACTAAGATTTCATTTTATCTTTTATCTATAATCTTAAGAAATCTAATCATATCTTATTATATCAAAATTATATATTTGATTGTATCATTAGTATCAAAATATAGTTATGTAAACATAAAAAAATATAGTTATGCAATTTCATAAATTTGTTATATTTTTTTATCTTTTTATAAATTTTTATTAGTTTCTATAAAAAATGAAGATAACACTTTTTATGAGACGTATATAAAATAGTTTTCTATAAATTTTAATTAAATAAAATAGAAAATAATTATGCACTAACAATAATATGTAAAACTATTTTATAATTTTGATGCATTAAACTTAAAAATATATTGTTAAGATTCATCCAATAAAATAATAGTTTTCTTACCGATAATAAATAAAATAATAGTAGTTGATTGATTAAAGGAGACAATTTTTTTTTTCAAAAGTCCCGTACACAAATAAGGTTTCGGTGCACTCGCAAATTAATGTGTTGATTGTAAAGATGGTAATGTATGGATAATGATTAATCTAATTATTATGAAATGTTGGATATCATTAAAAATGTCGTACATTTTAAAATAAGTATTTAATGATAATACTAGTTTTACATTATAATTTGATTATAAATTATTATTGATATAATTGGAATGAATTAGCCGACTAGAGCTCTTTGACTTTGGATCAAGACAGTTTGGTAACAACAGTCAACAACGCAATTAATGAATCATTGTCATTTGGGTCTTTCGCTTTAGACTTTAGTGTCTATGTGTATTATGGTATTGGTTAACTTTGTTAAAAGGATAATGTTTCTCAAGACTAGGGTGCTCCGTGATCTAATCTTATCTAAACGGTGTTCTGAACTTGTTCGTGACGAAAACGGTGTTTCAATAACTTGGGGACGGGAATTCCGTGATATGCAGGTATATTCAATTCAGATTCTCTTTGTGCTATACATCTTTTGCCTAATGGTCTATCATAGAATCTTGTGGTGTTGAAATACCATAAAATTTTTCCTTGAGCTTGATAGATAATTTGCGGCCACAAATAACCTTTGAGCCGTTTCTCTAACCACATAGCTTAAATTTTAACCACATACCATAAAAGACTAGACAAATCGAGGCCACGCAATCCCAATGTTAGACTAAATTTTTTAACCTGTGATGTTATAAACTACAAAATAAAATACAGGTTATCAACAAAATGCGGAAAAGCAAAAATTAAAATGTACCTCTAGCTATTGTCATGATAGAGCTGTCTTGTTAGAAGAGGTGAGCTCAAGGACCAAATACATGTGCTATATATAGGCATTCTACCATCAAGAATATGCATTTAATAGTCATTCTCACTCATTAGTGATCATTATCACCCATTAGTAGTCATTAAATATTTGGCTTCTCAATTCCAAAATTGATGGAACATTTTATTTTCCAAAACGTATAGATCAAATTATTACATTCTCTCATTTGGTCCAAATGTTTTGACTCAATGATTAAAATAAGTTAATGCTCAATCTTCTTAAGAAATGAATATACAAAACATAGTGATAGTTCCTCTTATAACAAGTAATATCATCCATGTATTACAATATGTTTAATTTCTCAAGCAGTATACTCAAAGTGGTAATAAAACTTAATGAATAAACCCAATGTTTATTCTTGGTTCAAAACATAATTTTTCTCAAATAAATCAATGTGCTCCTGAATATAAGAAAATATCAAAATATAAAAGTTTCAATTTTAACCTGAATGTATACAATCATAAAGTGGAACCAAGTCTCATTCTTTCTGCATGATCCTTGAATTTAAACAGTGACATGCCCTTAGTTAAAGGATCAAATCATCAACTCAGTACTTATATGCTCAACGACCACTTTCTTGTCTTTTACTCTTTCTCTAATGGCTAAGTACTTAATGTCGATGTGCTTACTTTGACTTCCACTTTTGTTATTCTTAGCCATAAAGACAACAGCTGAGTTATCGCAGAAAATTTTCAAAGGCCTTGAAATAGTATCAACTATCTTCAGCTCAGAAATGAAATTCTTAAGTCATACACCATGTGATGTAGCCTCAAAACAAAAGACAAACTCAACTTCCATGATAGAAGTAGTAATCAAAGTTTTCTTAACACTCATCCACGAAATAGCTCCAACAGTCATCATGAAAATGTACCCAGATATTGATTTGCAAGAATCAACACAACCAACAAAGTCTGAGTCTGAATAACCAATCACATCTAGATTGTCTGCTTATCTATACATAAGCATGTAATATTTGGTCCCCTGAAGGTACCTCATCATTTTCTTAGCGACTCTCCAGTGGTCAATACCTGAATTACTCTAATATCTTCCTAACATTCCAACTGCAAAAGCAATGTCTGGTCTTGTGCACACTTGAGCATAAATGAGGCTTCTAACAACTAAAACATAAGGAATGTTTTTCATATGTTCCCTCTCAAAGTCATTCTTTGGGCATTGGTTCAAATTAAACCTATCACCCTTCACAATGGGAGCAACACTTGGTGAACAATCTTTCATCCGAAATCTCTAAAATTTTGTTAATATAGGTTTCCTATGATAGACCTAAAATACCTCGAGGTCTATCTCTATGAATCTTAATGCCAATGACATAAGATGCATCACCCATATCTTTCATGTCAAAATTCTTAGAGAGAAATTGTTTCATCTCATGTAGCAAACCTCGATCATTGGCTGCAAGTAAAATATCATCTACATATAAAACAAGAAAACATATATTACTCCCACTGACCTTGTTGTATATGCATTGATCCATGGAGTTTTCATCAAAACCAAATGAAGAAATTATCCCATGAAACTTAATATACCACTAACGGGAGGCTTGTTTTAAACCATATATAGATTTATTAAGCTTGCAAACCAAATGCTCACCGCTACTAGAGGAAAAGCCTTCAAGTTGTTTTATATAAACCTCTTCCTCTAAATCACCATTAAGAAAGACTGTTTTCACATCCATTTGTTGCAACTCAGGGTCAAAATGAACAACTAATGCCAAGATAATACGAAGAGAATCTTTCTTAGATATAGGAGAAAAAGTCTCTATGTAGTCGATTCCTTCTTTTTGAGTAAATCTCTTAACAACGAGTCTTGTCTTGTATCTCTCAATGTTGCCTAATGAATCCCTTTTGGTCTTAAAGACCCATTTACATCCAATGACCTTTGGCCCATTAGGCAACTCTACAAGGTTCCAAAATCCATTACTCTACGTGGAATTCATCTCATCCTTCATGACATCACACCATAAATTTGACTCTTTACAACTCATGGCTTGATCAAAAGTTTTGGGATCATTTTCAGCTCGAATATTATAGTCAGATTCTTGCAAATATACAATATAATCACTAGGAATAGTTGATTTTCTTACTCTAGTAGACCTCCTTAATGCTGCATCAACATTTTCTTGGTGATCATGTTGTTCAGCTGGTTGTTCATCATTTTTAGGAATTTGATGATCAACTTGATCTACTGGATTATCAGCAACAGGTTGTGGAATGTCAATCATGTGTTGTTCATCATCCCTTTGAACTTGAGGGATATGAATTATAACCAATCTTTCACTTGATGTGGAAGGTTGAGACTTTATATAATCAATTTTAGAACCTAAGTCCCTTAATTGATCACTTCCACTAATCAAGTCATTTTCAAGAAACTTGGCATTTCTTGATTCCACAATCCTAGTAATATGATATGAACAGTAATACCTATAACCTTTAGATATTTCGGCATATCCAATGAAATACCCACTAATAGTACTCGGGTCAAGTTTCTTCTCTTGTGGGTTATATATTCTCACCTCAGATGGACAACCCCAAACGCATATATGTTTCAAACTCGGTTTCCAACCTTTAAACAACTCAAAAGGTGTCTTTGGGACAACCTTGGTTGGAACATGGTTTAATATATACATTGTCGTCTTTAGTGCTTTAGCCCACAAGGATTTAGGAAGATTGGAGTTGCTAAACATACTCCGTACCATGTCCAATAATGTTTGATTCTTATTTTTGTCACACCATTCTGATTTGGAGAACCAGACATAATGTACTGGGCAACAATCCCATGTTCTTGAAGAAACTTTGCAAAATGACCAGGTGTTTGTCCATTCTCAGTATATTTGTCATAATATTCTCCACCTCTATCTAATCTCGCTATTTTTATTTGCTTGCCACATTGGTTCTTAACTTTAGCCTTAAAAACTTTGAAGGCATCTAATGCTTCATTTTTGTTATTAAGCAAATAAACATTCATATATCGTGAATAATCATCTATAAAGGTGATAAAATATTTCTGACCACGTGCATCCATATCTGGACAACAAATATCAGTATGAATTATTTCTAATATGCTTGAACTCCTATTAGCACCTTTCTTAGACATGTTGGTCTGTTTACCCTTAATGCATTCCATACAAGTCTTAAAGTCAGCCAAATCTAGAGTATTGAGTACCCCATCTTTCACTAACCTTTTAATCTTCTCAATGGAGATATGTCCTAATCTCCAGTGTCATAACATAGAGGAATTCTCATTAATATTACACCTTTTAATACCAGTTTGAACATGCATTGAACTATAAGTGGCATAATTTTGTAAACTAAGAAGATAAAGACCATCAGACAAGATACAATTCCCAACATATTCAGAATTATAAAATAACTCAAACGATGTATCTTGAAAATTAAAGGAATATCCAAAAGGTATGAGTCTAGAAACATAAATCAAGTTTCGATAAAAAATTGGTACATAAAAGGTCCTTTCTAATTTCAAAATAAAGCCACTACTTAAAGTTAAAATGCAAGTTCCAATAGCCTCCATAGGTAAGCCTAGCTTATTGCCTGATAAAATGCTTTGCTCACTTCCCACTGGATCTACTATCCATATCCTGCAAAGAATTTGCAATATGGATAGTAGATCCAGAATCAATCCACTAGGTGTTAATATTAACACTAGTCATATTAGATTTATAACATACTAATGAGATTGATTTACCTTTCTTCTCAAGCCATTTCTTGGAATCTGGGACAATTCTTCTTCATTTGTCCCTTCTTCTTGCAAAAGAAACACTTTGCCACCTTCTTAATATCAGCTTGAGGTGGTATTTTACCATTCCCCTTCTGATTAGCTTGAGACTTAGCTGTTTTGTTCTTCCCAGAAGCAGTTGTCAGCAATGCACTCTCACCCATCTCCATTACAAACCTTTCTTCTTCCTGAACACACATGGTCGTTAATTCATTGATAGAACATTTGTCCTTATATGTGTTGTAGGAAATCTTAAACGGCCTATATTCTTGCGGAAGGGTGTTCAAAATGAAGTGCACCAAGAAGGACTCAAACATATCAACCTCCAGTTTGTTAAGTTGAGCTAAAATACCTCACATTTTCATTATGTACTCACGTACACCTTTCACACTGGTGAGTCGAAGAAAGGAGAACTTCATGATCAAGGTGCTTGCTAAAGCCTTATCTGAAACGATGAACTAGTCATCAATGGCCTTAAGCAAGTCTCGGACCTTTTCATGCTGGTCGATAGAACCACATATCCCAGTCGAGATTTTGGTTGTAATGAACATCACGCTAAGCCGGTTGGATCGCTCCCACCGCTCATATAGTGCAACATCAGCTGGGCTACTTTCATCAATGATTGAAGGTGGTTCATCTTTCCTTATAGCATAGTCTATGTCCATCTACCTCAATTGCAGAAGAATTTTGTCCTTCCATATCTTATAGTTATCTCCTTTGAGTTCGGGAACATCACATTGAATATCAGAAAAACTAATAGTTTGAGAAGCTGCAAAATCCAAAGGCTTATGTCAAAATTTGAGGCATATTAATCTTAATTGTGTCTTTTACCAATGTAAACATATAGAAAATTGAATCTTGTGACATAAAAATCGCTTGTGGGCTAAATTTTTAATTCAATAAGAAACAATTAAACCTTATGATAGAATAATCAAATTACATACTCAAATTCATACTTTAGAGGTACATCATGAAAATAATTTAATTTTCTATCGCAAATATTTATTTTATGATAAAATTGACAAATTATACATAGCTCATGATCTTGTGGGTAAACCATGAAAAATAATGTGTCATTTTATCCCAATTAATTATACAAATATAATAAAAATTCATGTGGGATAAAATTCATTATATAAAGTACAATTAATCACAACATTATGTCTAATTCCTTATATGATATTTGAACAACTTAACATATAATTTTAATCAAATTATAGATGTTGTGGCTAATCCATAATCAATCAAAATTTTAAAGATCACTCAGACATAAAACTTAACCATATGAGAATAAATCATATTATGCATTTCAAGATCAAGATATAATACAATGATGAATAAAATTTTCATATATAATTTCATAATTAAAACATAATATTATGCATTTGATTTCATATATATATGCATAGAATAAAAATTTTCCAGAATATATTCATGCATAAAGTAAATCAAAATTTCATAAATTGTAAAGATAAACAAAATAAGGATATAATATATGAAAAATAAATATATATAAAAAAACCTTTAATGATCTAGTGGCTTGTGCATATTATAGTATCTTAACAATCATGGGTTCAAAATCTAGCTAGCACAAAAATGGTATATTTTTCGTTTTTTTTTTTCGAGCAAAACACTATTCATGATCTTCAACCTCTAGCGGGTCAAACCCAACGGTTCTCACTCATTTGGGTACTAAACCATTGCCATGGCAGCAAGTTCGGGTTGGGTTGAGAGGTTGGCGGAGCTGGAAGCTCCCTTCGGCGTCGAAATAGCGCACGGAGAAGCTGCTGCAACTCTCCGAGCTGCTGACAACAACACTGAGACCATAATTAGTTCCACAATGCTTGCTCTGCTGGTCGGAACCATCTTCAGAAGAAATGTTCCCCATTGTTCCTCATAAATCTCACACACAGATTTGATCTCACATTGATTTCACACAATGTCGTTGCTGCAACAGTGAGTGAAAATTTGGTAAAGTGAAAAATAAAAGTGAAGAAGCAATGGTTGGAGAAGTTGGAGTCGTGGATGGTTGGAGAAGTTGGAGTCATGAAAAATTAAGTGACCTATCAAACTTTAATTGGTGGGACACCAAGTGAGACATGAAAATAAATGAAACGGATGATTTTGTTTCCATTTTGTGATGTTGAAATGATAAACTTGAACATGAAATACTTTATTATGGCCTCTTTAATTTTTACCTCTTGATCAATTTTCTATTGTTTCTCACAAAATATACAATGCATATATTCTATCTTATTCGTATTCAAGTGGTAATCCTTTGATTCAAACATGATGAAAAGTTATTGAAATCACGAACAATGTCTTCATGAAGTGTATATGAGTACTATCCTAAAGGATTTATTCTCGATATCCTACACAACCCAGGAACATAGTAAGAATTGAAAATGAAAGGAGTTGTGTGTTGTTTTTGTTTTGGTCTTCATAGAATGTTATATATAGGGATGATTTTACAACCATTAGTGACAAAGACAAAGAAAATTTAATTGATTAGCATGAATAAAATCAAGTTTTAATTGAAATAAACAGTCATCACATGGTTGCACAACCCATTGTCGGAAGTGTCAGGGGCAAACCAGTAAATTTGCACTATGCCAAACTCATGTGTGTGAACTTTCATTCCTTACTAGTCACGTAGAGAGCTTATATCATAAGTGTTAGCAATTTTGGGTCATACACACACACACACACATATAGTCCTTGGCTGCATGGATCTAGTGCTTGCATTAAGGATTGAGAAACCCCCTTCTCCGGCTGATTCCAATACCTCTAAATAGGGGAAACTTCATGAGAACTGGGATCACTCAAATCGCATGAGTCATGAGTCTTATGATCATTAAGCGCGGCATTCCTGAGGTCTTTAAAGGCACTGTTTCAGATGATATAATTAGTGCCAAAGAATTTCTTGCTAAAATTGAAAAGCGCTTTGCAAAAAGCGATAAGGCGAAAACAAGTACTCTTCTTTGGAACTTGATTTCCATGAAGTATCAAGGAAAAGGAAATGTCAAGGAATACATTATGGGAATGTTAAATATTGCTTCAAAATTAAGGGCACTAAAGCTTGAGCGGTCAAAAGACTTGCTTATTCATTTAGTGTTAATTTCTCTACCTTCACAGTTTAGTTAATTTAAGATCTCTTATAACTATCAGAAGGAGAAATGGTCTCTTAATGAGCTCATTTCATACTGTGTGAAAAAAGAGGGAAGGCTGAAGCAAGAAAGGAATAAAAGTGCTCATGTTGTGAGTACCTCTAAAGACAAGGGCAAAAGAAAAAGAACCGAGGAGCCCAAGAATGAAGCTGCTAAGGGTCCAGCTCAAAAGAAACAAAATCAAGGTGACAATTGTTTCTTTTGTAGTAAGACTGGATATGTAAAGAAGAAATATACCAAATATCATGCTTGGCGTCCAAAGAAGGATATGTTTCTTACTTTGGTCTGTTCTGAGATCAATTTAGCTTCAGTACCTAGAAACACTTGGTGGTTAGATTCTGGTGCCACTACTAACATCAGTGTTTCAATGCAGGGTTTCCTAAGCTACCAGAAGCCAATTGATTCTGAAAGATGGATCTTTGTTGGAGATGGTAAATCGGTGGAGGTGGAAGCTATAGGGCATTTTAGATTATTATTATGTACTAGTTTTTATTTGGATTTGAAAGACACTTTTGTTGTACCGTCATCTAGATGGAATTTGGTTTCGGTTTCTTATTTGGACAAATTGGGTTATTTATGTTCATTTGGAAACAATGTGTTCAGGTTGACTTTTAATTCAGATATTGTTGGAACTGGTTCACTCTTGGTTAATGATAATCTATATCTACTTGATACTGTAGCTTCTTATGGTGAATCCTTTAATGCAGAACTGTGTGGTACTAAGCGTAGAATTGATAATACTAACTCAAGAACATTATGGCATAAGCGCTTAGGTCACATTTCTAAGAACAGAATTGAACGACTTGTGTCAAACGGAATCTTGAATTTCATTGATTTCACAAGCTTTGATGTTTGTGTTGAATGCATTAAAGATAAACAGATCAAAAGCAAGAAATTAGGTGCATATAGAGCTACAAATGTCTTGGAATTGATATATATAGATATTTGTGGGCCATTTCATACACCTTCATGGAATGGTCAACAATATTTTATATCATTCATAGGCGATTACTCCATATATGCATACGTGTTTCTTATAGATGAAAAGTCACAATCTCTGGATGAGTTCAAAACATTTAAAGTTGAAGTTGAAAATCAACTCAACAAAAGAATAAAGTGTGTCAGATCTGACCGTGGTGGTGAATACTATGGCAAATATGACGGTTCAGGTGAACAACGTTCAAGGCCTTTTGCTAGGTACCTAGAGGAATGTGGAATCGTCCCACAGTACACCATGCCGGGGTCACCTAGCATGAATGGTGTGGCTGAAAGACGAAACATAACTCTTAAGGATATGGTAAGAAGCTTGATTTGTCATTCTAACTTACCAGAGTCACTTTAGGGAGAGACACTAAAGATTGCAGCTTACATTCTAAATAGAGTGACAACCAAGGCAGCTGTCAAAACACCTTATGAGCTTTGGGTTGGGCAAAAGCCTAGTCTGAAACATTTTCATGTATGGGGATGTCCAGCTAAGGCAAGGCCTTATAAGCCAAATGAAAGGAAATCAGACTCCCGAACAGCGAGCAATTACTTTATTAGTTATTCTGAAAGATCCAGGGGCTATAAATTTTATGATCTCAAATTAAAGACAATTTTTGAGATGGGAACTGCCACATTCTTTGAGGATATTGAGTTTAGGGGGAAGAATAAGGTTAGAGACTTTGTCTTAGAGGAAGAATCAGTAACAATTCCAGAACCAATTCATGTAGTTGCTTTTGATAAAGCAAATTTGGAACCTCTACAAGATATTGTTATTGAATCTCCCACTCAAGATAATTTGGTTGTTCATGAAGAACAAACTCAAGATCCTCAAGAACCTATGCTTCATGAGCTAGTACCTTTGTGAAGATCTACAAGAGAAAGGAAAAGTGCTATCCCAGATGATTATGTGGTATTTCTCCAGGAACATGAGGAAAATAATGGTATGATGGAAGATGACCCAGTCAACTTCCATTAAGCCATGCAAGATTCCAACTCAGAAAATTGGATTGAAGCAATGAATGAGGAGTATAAGTCCATGCAAGACAACAAGGTTTGGGAACTTGTCCCATTACCAGAAGGTGTGAAACCCATTGGTTGCAAATGGATATTTAAGACCAAGCGGGTTTCCAAAGGTAATGTTGAGAGGTATAAGACTCGTCTTGTGGCGAAGGGCTATACCCAAAAGGAATGGGTTGACTTTAAAGAGACTTTCTCTCCAGTTTCATTGAAAGACTCTTTTAGGACAGTCATGGCTCTTGTTGCACATTATGATTTGGAGTTTCATCAAATGGATGTCAAGACGGCATTTCTCAATGACAACATTGATGAGACAATTTATATGGTGCAACCAAAAAACTTTGTGTTAGGAGACCCAAAGAATATGGTTTGTAAACTGACAAAATCCATTTATGGGCTAAAACAGGCATCTCGTCAATGGTACAACAAATTTCATCAAGTAATTCTCTTATTTGGTTTCGAGATGAATCTTGTTGATGATTGTGTGTATCACAAATTCAGTGGGAGCAAGTATATTTTCCTGGTCTTATATGTTGATGACATACTGCTTACCACTAATGAAATAGGCATGTTGCACGAAACCAAGAGATTTCTATCAAGAAACTTCAAAATGAAAGATCTTGGTGATGCCTCCTTTGTATTAGGAATTCAGATACACCGAGATCGATCTCGAGGTATTCTAGGATTATCACAAAGAAGCTATATCGAAGAGGTACTTAAAAGATATGGCATGTATGAATATAAATCTGGGGATACTCCAGTTGCTAAGGGAGACAAGTTTAGTCTTAAACAATGCCCAAAAGGAAATTTGGAAATTCAAGAAATACAGAAGATTCCCTATATATTAGTTGTAGGGAGTTTGATGTATACCCAAGTATGTACGCGTCCGGATATAGCATACATAGTTGGAGTATTAGGCAGATATTTAAGCAATCCAGGAATGGATCATTGGAAAGTAGCCAAAAGAGTTATGAGGTATTTGAAGAGAACAAAGTGTTATATGCTCACATACAAGAGGTCAGATCAGTTGGAGATCACTGGGTATTCTCACTCGGATTTTACAGGATGCCTAGATAGTTTGAGATCCACTTTGGGTTACATTTTCATGTTAGCCGGTGGTGCGGTTTCTTGGCGCAGTGCCAAGCAAACCTTTACTACTTCATCCACTATGGCGGCAAAATTTGTGGCATGCTATGATGCATCAAATCATGGAATATGGCTAAGAAATTTTGTCACAGGGCTACAAATTATGGAAGGAATTGAAAGACCACTTAAGTTATATTAAGACAATAAATCAGCTGTATTGTATTCTAACAACAATAGGAGCTCGACCAAGTCGAAGCATATTGACATCAAGTTCCTAGTTGTTAAGGAAAGGGTACAAAGTGGACAAATTTCCATAGAACACTTAGGGATAAACTCCATGATAGCAGATCCTCTTACTAAGGGACTTCCACCCAAGGTCTTTCATGAGCATGTTGCTCACATGGGTGTTTTACAGTTCGAAGAATCTTTGGTTGTGTGGGAGTTAGTCACTTTTATGTATTTTATGTTCTATGTTAGATTTTATGTATGCATACATTGACTTTTGGATGTATTTGGTTATATATATATGTGTGTGTGTGTGTGTGTGTGTGTGTGTGTGTGTGTGTGTGTGTGTGTGTGTGTGTGTGTGTGTGTGTGTGTGTGTGTGTTTATTATTCAGTTATTACACTTTGTACATTAGTGTTATTAAATGATCTCATTGAGGTAAAGTAGGATCAATCATGCTACACATTTTATTATGAGTCTATGTCATTTGATTCTGTTAGCATTAGTGATCATTGATGAGTTTAGTTGTGATTGATACAATGAAAATTACTTTGGTTCTACATGCGGATCTAATCAATGGACAAGATTTTTGGAATATGCTCAAGGCATGTAATGGTAAATTTTGAGCTCATAAAGTCTAACACATTCATAAGGATGGTAAGGATATATATATATATATATATATATATATGTAATTTTCATGCTACACATTTTATTATGAGTCTATGTCATTTGATTCTGTTAGCATTAGTGATCATTGATGAGTTTAGTTGTGATTGATACAATGAAAATTACTTTGGTTCTACATGCGGATCTAATCAATGGACAAGATTTTTGGAATATGCTCAAGGCATGTAATGGTAAATTTTGAGCTCATAAAGTCTAACACATTCATAAGGATGGTAAGGATATATATATATATATATATATATATATATGTAATTTTCATGCTACACATTTTATTATGAGTCTATGTCATTTGATTCTGTTAGCATTAGTGATCATTGATGAGTTTAGTTGTGATTGATACAATGAAAATTACTTTGGTTCTACATGCGGATCTAATCAATGGACAAGATTTTTGGAATATGCTCAAGGCATGTAATGGTAAATTTTGAGCTCATAAAGTCTAACACATTCATAAGGATGGTAAGGAGAGATATATATATATATATATATATATATATATATATATATATATATATATATATATATGTGTGTGTGTGTAATTTTCATGCTACACATTTTATTATGAGTCTATGTCATTTGATTCTGTTAGCATTAGTGATCATTGATGAGTTTAGTTGTGATTGATACAATGAAAATTACTTTGGTTCTACATGCGGATCTAATCAATGGACAAGATTTTTGGAATATGCTCAAGGCATGTAATGGTAAATTTTGAGCTCATAAAGTCTAACACATTCATAAGGATGGTAAGGATATATATATATATATATATATATATATATATATATATATATATATATATATATATATATATATATATATCACGTAATTGAATGAGTTTGGGCCATTATATTATTAGTCAAAATATTAAAGTGGTCTAATCAATATATAATTATGGCTAAGGGCATATATGTCATGAAAGGCTAATTGTATAGATACCATTAATGATATTATAATTTGATAAGGGATCAAATTATAATTACCAAATTTAGGGTAACTGATGGCAGTTACCAATAGAGATTATGGTGAAGAAAAAAAGGTTCTCTACATTTGAAACATCATACAACCAATCTTACATGCATAGAAAACATGTGGTTTGGATTGATGATTGTCTATTAGAATCAAATGATTGATTGAATTCCAACAATAAGATGATAGATATAGAAACACTTGAGTCAAAGCTATTCTAGATATTGTGAGACTTTGCCTTTTGAACTACCCTTCAAAACTCAAAAACACAACAAGTCTCTAAACCTCAATTTTAATGGTAATATTTTTTCCTTAATTCCTTAATCAAATCTATATCATTCAAAAAGAAAGAAAGAAATATTTCATAAATTTGGTTTCAGAGTGAGTGAGTATAAATGACTTTGGGTAACAAATACCAAATGCTCAGATTCCAACAAAAAAATGTATCCTTTCAAGCAATCTTCACATATTCTTGAGTCAGCCAATTTTAATAGATTCTGCTTCAGTTGACACTGTTGGAATATACCTGCTTGAGAAGGAAGAGGGGGTACACAAGAAAAAGAAGCTAGCACAACCAAACTCCAAAGTCAAAGCAATACTTACGAATGATTTCGCTGCTAGTGTTCTTTTCTGCAAAAAAAGCTATACAAGAAAGGGAACAAACAGTCACAAGTTAAAATTTAAATATCTACTGGTTGCAGACTAAATCCTTCAATCAAGCCTCACACTTCTAGACTATAAATTAGATAATGCGTTTGTGCTTGATAATTTGTTATGATAAATGAATTTTGTCATTTCTATCTCTAAGCAACAATTAGTACTATTACCATTAGTCATGACTCACAATACAAAATCTGGCACACAATTACAATTGAAGGTCTATTATGCTGCTAGCAAACACAAAATAACCAGTGAACTTGTAAAATGTCGTAGACTCATAGTACATTACTCTAATCTTTGAAGTAGATAAGATCATAAGACTCTTATGTCAAGAACACGGTCCACATAATGCATGAAAAGTTATGATTATATATGGTTGTAACTTAATTCTAGATTAATTCTTTAGCAAATTATTCCTATAATTTGAGAAGGTAAAACTAAATGCTTCTATACCCCTAGCCAATTTTTGAGAACACGAGAATTTTCTGCCACAACAGAATCAACAAGATCTTCTTCAATGGCATGAGTTAATCTACTAGCACATTTGTGCACCCTTCACCTAAGGTATGAGTAATGCTCAGGGTCGTGTTTGCTTTAAGGCAAATTAGACAATTGCCTTACGCCTCCTTGAAAATTTAGGACTCGTTACTTAATATCAAGACCTCTTTAGACAATTCAACAAAAAAAAGGCCTCTTTAGACAAGAACCTTGGGTTCATTAGCATGTCACATACTCATAAATGCTTTATTTAATTAATTTAATCTTACTTACTGTTATACTTGCAAGGATGGTATGAATAATAAATATAAGAATTTTATCCTATATAAAATTAAATTGTGAACTATTTTCAACGTATTGATTGATTATTTATTGTGAACTATTTACAATATAAAACCATTTTTGGATTTTTAGTTGAATTCAAAAAATTTAAAACTTTACATGAAGACAATCTTGTAGATGTATATAAAACTGTATAAAAGAATTAGACATTTTTTTTTCAAAAGTCTAAAGTGAAAAGAATTTTTTTAAAATTAAAATTACTTAAATTCTATAATTTTATATGTGATCAACAATGTTATAAAATAGATTAAATAGACTAATTATCTTATTTATTGAGAGTGAAATATTAAAATTATTTTATTATAAAATACTGATAAATAATTTTGTAACTAAAATAGTTAGAAGATTAATATAAAAATTGATGATTAATATTAGATTAAGTATCTTTAATTTTTTTTGCCTTAAGTTCCAAAGTTTCTAAACACGGCCTGGTAATGCTAGCGCCTACATTGAAAGTATAAGTTGGTCAATATTAGGCATTCACATGAAGACAAGAGTCTAATGCTTCAAGCAAAATCATTTTCCTGTTTAAAGAGAAAAGCACAGTAGATTTATAACTCATGTTGCAACATGGCGTAAGATTTTTCTGAATAAATTGAGTGCAATTACAGCCAGTGTAACAAGATGAAGATTTTTCTGAACATCTTATAATTTCGATTTACATAATTAATTACCAAGTCATTATAAAAGATACTTCCTTACCAAAATATTTTTCAGTTTCTTGCAATGATTACTAATGAGTGGCTAAACAAAGGTGAGTCATGAATATGAAACAAAGAGCAGAGAACATAAACCGCTCTGGTGGAGTTCGTACATTGTGTTGTGTGTAGAGGACCAGTTATGGATGTGAATTTAGATTTTTTTTTATTAAAAAATATTAATTATTAATTTGTTAAGAAGAAAATCGAATTCATGATTTTTTTTCTTTTTAACCACCAAATCAATTTTATACCACAGGATTTACATATGAAAATCAATTAATATCAAAAGTCACGTAGCCTATCATTCCTTCACAGGCACTGCAGACTGATACACATGGGGCTCTCACAATAATACAGAGGAAATAATGATATGCTTCCACGATGAGCCATGACTGTGATTTTTCAGAGTGCCGTGTCCTCGTATGTACATATCAAACAACATATCCATAAAATAAAAATAAAAAAAAAAAACACGTCAGTGATCAAGAGTGCACGCCCATTATTTTATCGTGGAAAAATCAATACAATTTAAGGGTCAACCTTAAATTAAGAGTTCAAAATAAATACCACTACTCCGACAGAAATTCCTAGGCTGTTTGAATTTCCATTTGTTCACAGTTGAACACCAATGACCAGTGAAAGTGGGATTGCCATAAAACAGTCTTACTCTTTAAGTGCCATAAAACATTCTTACTGGTTCAACATGCTTTCATTAATGGTTCCTACTGAATTTTCTAAAATGCAAAATCAACGATCATATGGACCGAGACATCCGTGCACCGTTAAAAGCAAGGTGAATGTTAGACAAAACCTTGAAGGATTCTAATAATAAAATGAGATTGTTGTTTTAGTTTATCATATGTCTACTACCACGAATTCCACCATGTGAGATTACAAGTTACAATCATCTTCAAAAGTACAACAGTCAAATTTTGCTAAAGGAACAGTAAGGACAATATAATGTGACATTCTCCGATAATCCAGACAGGATTCAGAGAGAGTTGAGATTTATGTGTGCACTAAAAACAAGAAATTGAAGACATGTAATCGGTATCTCTCACCATTTGGAAAGACCCCTTGTCCCCATATTATGCACAAGACACAGATTTACTAATCCTTACAATATCCTTACATTTTCTGGAATCTTAGATTTACTAATCCAAACACAGATTAAATTAAATTTAAAATAGCATAATAAGATTTAGATCAAACTTTTACCGGTGGGAGTATCACTCTAATAGTACCTTAGAATTTCTTCCTGACCTCAATCTAAGCTGTAAATTTCCTGTCCAGCTATCTCTACGGCCAGCACCATGGCATAAAAAAATGACTCTTAAAATATGACGGCCACATAGCCTTTCCAGTATTATAAGTTTGTAGAAGCCAAAAAAGCAACCATATTAATTAGATTAGGAAAAACAAAAGGTTATATGAACAAAAGGTCAATTACACAACTAGTTCTCTCCAATATTGTCTGGCACTGGCGGCATTTACTTAGGGTTCAAGTATTCTGCATCAACGGTCATAAATTCTTCAATCCATCAAAAGGTTCATGGGGCTGTTGTATTGTAGGTGGCTCACTTTTATCCTTTTTCCACTGTTTGGTCCACCACAACGGTAACTTTTTCATTCACTTTTAGAGCATACCAAGAACAACTTTCTGCTCACTTTACGCGTTTGTTTTTTCTTCTTCTAAAAAGCTTTCCCAAATTGACACACAGATCATATAAAAAATAAACGAATCAATAAATAGATAATATTTCTTATAAAAAAACAAAAAACAAAAACCCAACCCATAAACAAAAAACGTGTCATAAAATATGTGTTTATCACATAATCTGATCAGAAAAGGATGGGAGTCGCCGGAAGAAGTTTGCAGGGATAGACGGCATGTCGTCGCGGAACCTCGGGTGACGCAGGTAATAGAACCCAGCCACCAGCACAACGCCCCTAAACGGCACTGCGTAGAACAGTAACGACATCACCAAACACAGCACCGCGAATAGCCCCGTGGCACGCGGGTCCCGCCAGCTAAACAGCGCTTCCAACCGCTCCCCCTGCGCCGCCATGTCACCCAGCAGCGTCTGCGCCCTCCCCGCAAGCGCGCGCACCCTGTCGTACCTGATCCGCACCACCTCCGCGGGACGCGTGGTCGGAAACCCGTCGAACTCCTCGTCCAGCTCATCCAGGCTCACCATGTCCACGTACGACATCCTCGGATCCATGTTCTGTGGGACCCTCTGCCGGTAACGGAACCTCAGAAGCAAAATCAAGAAAGCATACATGAAGACTGTTGGGAGCACTAGGTATGGACACAACACAATCGCTGAAAGCAGCACGTGCACCAGAACCGTCGTGGGAGGGTGCACCCACGTGCGAATCCCATCGACCCAACCCAGTAGTGTCGCCACACGTGACAGGCATCCCACCACTCTGAACCAGTTTGCCTTGCTCCGCCGCATGCTCCACACGTGCGTGTCGGAGTCCAGCATGAACTGCACCACTTCCTGACCCAACGCCGGTTCAGACCGGGCGAGGCGAGCCGTTACAATCCTCATAGCCGTTTGGCGTAAGATGTCTTGTTGGGCCGGGCCGAATGGGCGAACGTAGTGCATTCTTGGTAATATTGGGCTTGCGTAGGCCTGCATTAAACTCAACCACGAGGAGCATGAGAATCTCACTGCAATCTCTATCTCTCCCATTCTCTTGGCGCCACCTGGCAGCAAAACGGTTAACGAGTACGAGTTTACGTACACCCGGTTGGTGTCCAGTGTAGACAACCGCACACGAATTTTCCCCACCCTGCAATCTCTGTTAGGTTTTCCATCTTCCCCTCGCTTGTATCTCCCGTTATCAAACACTCCAATGGTGAGAACCGTGCAAGGATCGTATACATCCCACGTGTACTGTTCGTTCCACCGCGGGTTGAACCGGTCCATGATTGTTCGGGTTCGGACCCACTTGGGTCCGTATTTGGCCACCACGTAAGCGTCCGTGGTGCCACGTGTCCCGTCCTTGGTCTTCACCGGAAGAAGGTTTGCCGCGCCGCGAATCCCAACTTCTAGCAAACCAATTGGGGGCTTCGCGAGTTGCTTCGCCGAGGCTCGAACGTCGCTTGTCACGTGAGCGGCTTCGTCTATCACGTGATACCCACCTTCTAAGCATACTCTGACGTGGATCCTACCTGTGTACTCGTCTTCGCTGGCTAGGTTGAACCATCTTGACTTCGAGTCCGTTCGATCGTCTGTTCTACGTTCGATGGATGACACGTGGACTTTCGCGTGGCCAACGGTTTTAGAATTTGACACGTCCTCCACTGTCACCACCAGAAACGGCTCAAACGGCTCGGCTGCTACGAACACGAGGTCCTCGTTCCACGTTGGGTTAGCCGAGCCGGGTGAGGCTCTTCCTGTTTTGAATACCTGCGCGCCGAGCTGAGCCTTCACGTAAAGCTCTGGATTCCGAGCCTTAGCCTCGGGTCCCTCCGAACCTAGCTGCAAGTCCTGGGTTTGGATGACCGTTAGTCTAAGATACCAGAGCTTGGGAGAAAGATACACTTTAGCTCTTGTCTCCGGTATCAAGCCGCCGGAATCGGACTGCCAAGCCTCCTGAAAGGCCTCGTCGGCCTGAGTCCCGATCCAAACGGCGAGCATGACGTCATTTGCCGGCGAGGTTTCGGATTCGAGAGTGTACCACTGCGGAGCCAAAGGACTATCCGGAGGAACTCTTTTAGGCACCTCTTGCAGATCAAACGACACCGTTCCGAGAGAACTCTCGCTTTTCTCATCCCCTTCTTTGACCTCCTCTGACCAAACGGAAATCTCCAATGACGTCGAATTGAGGCCTTCTTTATCGAAGGCGAAAACCTGATCCCAGTCTTTGCCTTCACTCTCGCTTCTTGTCTTCACGCTGTGAGTTCCAATCACAAGCTTCGAGTAAACGGTCGAACCGGTTTCCGGTTTAGCTCGCTTCGCCTTCACAACGCGAACGTATAGAAACGGCATACGATCAACGAGGTCGTAGGCACTCCGGCTCCGATCGCCTCTCAGAGATCGCAGTTCGTGATCGCTAACGTTCAGATCCGCACGCTTTTGCACTTCTACGTGCTTTTCCTTCGGCGGCTTTGGCTTCTCTGTCTGCGCAATCGGTGGGTTCTCAACCTCCGGCGGCGGCACCGCCGCCTCCGGAGCCTCCTCCTTTGGTTTTTCTTCTTCTTTTGATTCTTCTTTAGGTTTATTCTCATCTTCTTTCTTTTCCTCGTCTTGCGTTTCCTCTGCCTTATCTTCTTTCTTCTCTCCTTCTTGCGAATTCTCCGGCAGCTTCTCCTCCGTTGCCGGTGGTGCTGACTCTGCTTTCTCCTCTCCGGCGTTCTCTGTTTCCGGTGGATCCTCCTCGACGTACCAAACCTTGAGACCGAGCTCTCCTTTGATCTGAGAGAACACGCTCCTCTTCTCTAACGGATAGTACACAATCGCTTCTGAACCGGATTTCACAAACGTGCTTCCGGATATCTTGACTTTGCCGAGAAAAGTGCTTCGTTTCCCTGTCCTCTTGTCGTTGTAGAGATTCACCTCCAGCGTTTCGGAAGTCATGGAGTCTTTGTCGTGGACGATGAACTCGAGCGTCTCGTCCCATTGAGGATTGAGATCTCTCGATTTTGTCTTCGTTCGCCGTCGCTGGCCGTCAAAGTCAACGATCGCGTAAGCACTCGCGGTTCCTTGACCGTCCTTCGGCATCAGGTTTTTCGCGTTGCAAACCTCCACCATCAGCCTCCTTCCAGAACCTTCCGCCATAGATGAATCTCGTGTAGCTTTTGAGAGGAAAGAAAGTGGGAAACAGAGAGGTTTCTTCTTCTTCTTCTTTGTGCGTTAGTAACGTGTGTTTCTTGTTCTTATTCGTTACTACTATTAGGTTTAGTGGAGAATAGTGAAAATGAGTGTAGATGAGAGGGGGAAAGAACGTTTTAAAGCGAGAAAGTGAGGAGCGGGGACACGTAGGACGTGAGTGTCACGTTGCGGAATCTCGAGGCATGACATAACTCAACGGGTGTTTTCTGTGGTACATGTTCCCTGCAGTCACTCTACCACCGTTGGATTTGCTCCTCTTACACTCCCAGCCCTTGATTTGCTTTGTCAGAAAAAATAGAGAAAAAGAAATGCAAATAGAGATAGATAGATATGAGTGACTGCAGAGGAGGATTAAGTGCAGTTGCAATAGTATTATTTTAAGAAATTCTAAAAGGACTATTGTATAAAAATTTTAATCAATTTGATGAAACTTCTCCTTGAAAATGTACCTGCCTTTTCTTTACTACATAACTGACTGCGGAAATTTGAACGTAAGAACGTTTACAAGCTAAGTGTATGGTTGCATTGATGGGTTTAACTTATCTTAGTGGGGCTTCTGCACTCTGCAATCAGTTCATTTCAATTGAAAGGATCTTTGTTTCATGACTGGTGTCATATTAATATTGGCTTGTATGCTGGAAAGAAAGTGACGAATTGGAAAGGCCATAATGAATTGGAGAACTAGAGATAAGGGAAAAATTAATTTGAATGAGATTTACCTTGTTTTCCTTTTTTGAAACTTCATATTTTGATGACTGATATGAGATGAAAAGTGATATGAATTAACCTCAACTTTTGGATTCTCTTGATAGAATTTTGTTGTTTGATTCATTTAACTAAATCCCAACTAGTGGGGAGGAGACTAATTGTTTTTGTGGTTGTCTACTATGTCTATAAAAATCTCTAGATTGTTTTCTGAGATCATGCAAGATTTAGGTGCATAATGAGAGTTTGCATGAGTCTTTCATAAGACAAAGAGTGAATTAGTGGCTATTTTGTTGACTAGTTCGACAGTCTATGTCAGAACATTGAGGCCAACCTATTGACTTCATTTCTTATGTTCTACCAAAAGTTTTTGGTGATGAGTTTAAAGAAAAAGACTTATAATTCTATGCTTCTGCCTGCTGATCTGGATACTGCTGCACGTACTCTGACTGTAATACTAAATAACCATATCTATGAAAAATATAACCAAACAAATTGCAAAATTCAATAAGAAAACTCACTTAATTTTGCTGAATTTGTCATAAAAAAATATATAAATATGAATATTAATTAGCTTGTTATTTATGCATTGAAATAAAAGGGCCTCAGTTACAAAGGCCAACTTTCAATAATTTTTTTGCAGCCTAGTAAGCACCACATCTGTCTAGTGGCTGAGAGGAAACATGTTTCATGTTGATTGTATCCCAGTTCAGGGCTCATTATACTATAAAATGATTGTAGTAAATAGGGAATGAGTAGCAAAATAATCTTTAAGACACTCTGGAGTCTGGTTCACATCATGTAATTAATTTGTTTGTAGAATCTGGTTTCATAACCCTACTTCTAACTTAGGCTCCTTTGAATTTTATTTTACACATCATTTAATTTGGAGATTTTTTTCAAACCTCATAGGGTAGGAGATGTCTAATTTGGATAATTTTATCACAGTACCATGTGCTTGTTTGTGTGAGTCACTGTAAATCAACTTCAGGATATTGTCTACAATTAATTAATATTGTAGCCAAAGATAATCATGAAATTCAGTTCCTCTGCATATGATTCTTTATTTATTTCTCATCAGTCTAAATCCTCTGTTATTTTTTGTTTTTGTCTTTTTTGGTTTTGCACACACTGTCATGTCCATTGTTTTGATAATAATAATAATACGAAACCCACTTGCAGCAGCATTCTGCAAATATGAACGTTGCTTTGTTTCTGTATATGTTTCATGATAGCTATCTCGATCGGGCAATGCGTAGAGGAAATCAGGAAAACATTAAAGAAAAAAGTTCTGAACTTTAATGTGCTCTTACATGTTACTATTATATGTCGGTATGCATTAACCGCTATATGTACGGTACTGAAAAGATGCACCCCACTATTATTTAATGCCACTTGGCAAAAGAAAATTAAATGGAGTTGCAGGATTATGCTTATGTTTCAATTTAATGTTCGTCAGCGTCTAAGATGGAAACTGGAAAATTTTGATCTATCATGGTCCTGTTATTAACGGTCGGATATAATCATGGCTGGGATAAATTTAATTTAGTATCTACAACCGATTATATATATTCTGAAAATACAATCTGTCGTACTTTCATTTCGTTAAAATTGCAAATTAATCACATAAGTAAGACTCGATTATGCGGCTTAAAATAGTCTTATTCAGTTTTGAACTCAAGAACTCACAAGAGAAAAAGAATGAAAGACGTGGGAGAGATTTATCTGTAAAAAACTTGTAATTATGACGAAAAAAGAGAGAAATTCTAAAACCATATTAGACCAATAAGGAGAAATAAAAAGATATTCAATCTAAAATAAATCAACAAAACTAAATCAAAGTAAAAAAATTAACATTATACAAAATATCTTTAATATATTTATATGACCAAATTTTATTTTGGTCTTTTGTTTTTAAACTTTTTTTATTCTAAAAAATAATTGTCCTAAAGAACTATTTAAATAACTTTTCAGAGCATGATTTAAACAAATTTGGAGACAAACAAAAGAAAATATTCCTTAGGAACCAAAAAGTTAAAAAAAAAAACATATTGGCAACAAAAACAAATTAGAGAGGACTAATAACATATTTAAATTTAATAAAGAGTAGTCAGTTGTTTCCTACGTTAATATTTTTTTCATATAAATAAAGTTAAATATGATTTTAGTCACTTAAATTTGGAGCGCTTTTGGTTTTCATCCCCAATTAAAGATTGTTCTTTCATGTCACTCAAATTCGTAAAATATTATTTTAGTCCCCCAACTTCACTTTTGGGAGACAAAATCTGCTTTTTTTTTTAGTCCCTAAAATTTTCTTTGGGGGATTGAAAATAACATTTAACAAATTTGAGAGACTAAACAGATTTATGAAAGCCAAATCCAAGATGTATAAGCATATTCTTCCCTTAATGTCATTTTTCTTATTCCATTTAAATGGGAAAACGAGAATTACGGAAAGGGAAACTAATCTCAAATAGAAGGGAATGTTCAATTCTCTGGGATTAAAAGAAGCCTACAGATATACAAGGGAAGGATATTGACATTTTTTCTCAATACACTATAAATATGCAATACATGCACTACAACACTACGTTACAAATTCGTCGTTATGATACTGTTTGAGCCCGTGATATTTGTCTTGAGAGACAGGAGTCTAGATTTAATCTCGCTAATCAAATGGAATATATCATGCTTCCAGGACCAAGATGGTTCATTCAGAGCACGTACGGAATTGAGACAGACAAGCAGGGTTCCACCTTCATGTAAAAGAACCTGCATGCATAAACAAGAGACATGATTAAAGAACCACCGGAAAAAAAAAGTTTAAAAGAAGCAATCAAGCAATTAAGGTAGTGGTATCACTCAAAAGCTAAAGGACAACAAGTTTAAAAGAAGCAATCAAGCAATTAAGGTAGTGGTATCACTCAAAAGCTAAAGGACAACAAGTTTAAAAGAAGCAATCTTACGGATGTAATAATTTACAGGAATTAAAGCCAACAAGTTAAGCTGAGTATACTTAAATGATAGAGGTAGCACCTATCAAATTCGATTTACTTTTTTTTTGCCCCCGGGGTGGGGAGTTTTCTCGGCTAAGTGATACTGCTATGGCCACAGCCCAAGTGGGCAATCTTTACTAAAATGATCATGATTCGTGAGGTTTGTTATCACAACCAGTAAAAAATTCTTGCTCAAGTCATCCACTACATTATGACATAGTGCCAAAAGAAAAAAAAATGTTCTACAGCAGAATGACAGAAAGATTCAGCATGAAATTTAAATTGAATTTTCATACCGTTAACCACAATGGCAGAAATCCCAAAACTGATGGAAGGGAAGCCATGAGAATGGACGTCAATGCTAAAGCTACATTTTGTTTAATCTGCACGTGCATTCACATATAAGGCAAAATCATCCAAGAGTGACAAAATTATGTATTGTAACTGTTGCTATTAAATTACCAGTGAAGTTGTTTGGCGAGACTTGGCAATACAAAATGGCACTGCAGAAATGCTTTCTCTAAGCAACAATACATCGGCAACAGCGATGGCAGTTGCACTAGCTCGGTGAGCAAGAACTATCCCAACAGTTGCAGCAGCTAGTGCTGGGGCATCATTGATGCCTTCACCGACCATAATTAAGCCTCCCCCTGTCACAGAAGTATAAACAAAATGTCTTAAGAGCACATAACGTATGTGTAAAAGACATCATGCAATTTAGTCAAAATATTATGAAGGAACCTGGTTAAGAAAATAGTCTCATCATAAAAAATGACAAGTGTTGTAACTGATCAACAAAGGTACAATAAAACAAGACTTGAAAGTGAAGCATGAAAAGGTAATATTATAGGCCATAGTTATTAGAATCTCATGATTTACGATTTGATACAAATCGGCAACCTACAAATTCATATGATACATGAATGTCTGTGCAATTTTGTATCATCAATATGAATCACACGATTCAATGATTTGTTATTTTTTCTTTTCTTTTCTTTCACCAACTCATGAAAAAATTGAAAAGTCATATAAGCTTAACTTGTTAAATGAAAAGGAATTGAAGGAACACTTCTAAATTTATCCTATTTGATTATTCCACTACTTTATTTGTCACTCACTTGTTCAATGCATGTACTCTATTTAGCTAATTAATTGCTTTGTTTCCATTCTTCTAAAATAAAGGCTTCACGAATCCCAATATAACTAATAATTTTCTTTTATTAGACTTTTGTTTTTTTTTTAATCTATTTCTGGTTCAAAAATTTTACATCAAACACTATATATCATCTATACAATAGATTTGGAAGTAATTTTTTCATTGTCCCTTTATCTTACGATTCAATACAAATTATGATTCACAATTCAAAAATTAGAAGTGATTCATGATTCAAATATCAATTTGGTAACCTTGTTTAGGCTTCAGTTCTGCACAATTTACTTGTACAGTTGAAGCAAGAAACTGCAAGAGGGCACGCACAAAACTTGTATTGTAAAGGAACAATTAGTGTGCAAGTACAAAAACAAAAATTATAAACATACGTATGCAGAATGCAGTACAAAAGTCAGTCCACAGTCCAAATATAATATCCTTGTTAATTGTTTTCAGAGACATAAAGATAAAGAAATGCTAATCAAGGAACTTACCCATATCTCTTGAGATATCCTTTACATGACTCAGCTTATCTTCAGGCTTCAGGTTGCAATGAAACTCATTGATGCCCACACCACTTGCAACTCGCCTTGCACTAGACTCATGATCACCAGTTAACATCATCACACGTAACTTTGCTTCATCTTGCAATTCTTGAATAACATTAACAACCCCAGGACGTGGCCTATCCTCTAGATGAATCAATGTTACCTGCATCAAGAGATCAGTCACTTAGGTTCAGGTGGAGTTGAGAATGAGACAGGAGCATATCATACGAGCAAGGCTCAATGTGTTTTATTTGGGAGGAAGGGGAGGTGGGGGGTAAACAGGGCAAAGGAGTTAAAAGATTTGGCTATGTAGCCTGCTTCTCTAGCTGGATAGGTCTATGAAAATGCTTAAAGCATTACCACTTCTGCCCTTCCCAGAAAAAAGATGAGTAGATAACAATATACCTTCTGATTAACTGAAAGGGCAGCATGAACATATTCACTTCCATAAGAAGATGTATTAACAGCTTCCTTGATCTTTTCTGACTCATCTTCAGATTGACATAAAGAGGTGATGAAATCTATTGACCCAAGTGATGCTTTCAATAGTTTAGCACCTCCAGTTCCTGACTATAATAAAACAAAAATAAACTTGAGTCATTCTACTTGTCATTTCACAAATAAACTATATGAGAAGAAAAGATATGGCTCAGCCAGATACTCAAGCATCACAATTATTCTATTTCCCAATATTAGTAATGAATAGTGGTAAAAAAGGACCAATTTCTTCTCAAGACATTTCACCTTTTTTCATCGTGTGGGAATTAGAATTAATTCCCATTTATTTACTTTTATCCATGTGGGGTGAAAATAAATGTTTGTATTCAGCTACAAAGTTTATTTTTTACACAGTAGAAAGTTCTATTTTTTATTAATGGGAATTCTGGGTATGATTTTTTATTAAGGTCTTGTTTGGGTAACCTTCTCCATAAGTACTTGTAGGAGAAGAAAATAAGAAAAAATGAATAAGTTTCTCCCATAAGCTAAAAGTAGCCTTTATTCAGAAGTTAAAATCAGCTTATGGATAAGCTAAAATAGAAAGCTTCTATAAAAATAGCTTATGCACAAACTAATCTTAACTCGGGGGAGAAACTTATTTCATTTTACCTTCTTGTGTTCTTCTCCTATAAGTACTTATGGAGAAGTTTATCTAAATAAGGCCTCAATTTTAAATCATTAACTAAACAACTGTATCACATGACATTGGAAGTAATATTCCATATGGGATTTTTTTTGTTGTCAAATCACCAATTATATCCTTAAATGGTTACTAGACACCCATGAAGAGGCACATTACAGAACTTATATGCTTTTAGCTGAAATATTATTAAAAATGGGAGTATATAGGTTGGTCCAAATTAATATGGAATTACTGTCTTGTGCTCATTTTACATATTGCCCCTAGTTAATGCTACGAAGTTCAGTTCAAATAATCTATGCAGCTTCAATATTTCTTAGTCAATGTAATTGTGAGATTATGTTTTGATATTATTCATGATATTGTGTTTATTATTAGAATATTTTATTTCCTATTAATCAGTAATTGATTGATGTTGTAATCAATATTGATTCCTTTTTCCATATTATAAATAGCATGAGGTGTGGTCTACATTGACACACAATATTACAGTAAAACACCGTTATATGGTATCAGAGCTTAGGTTATTCTTGACAGAGGAATAACGAAAGTCGTTCTCCACCTAGGACCCATTGTCACTAGTGGACCTCTCTGCTAGTCGTCCTATTTCTAGCGACCTATTTCCATGCCCCCGGTGGACCTTTATACTTGCCGAACATTTTCTAGAACTTGCTTCCGCTTTACTCTCAGTTTTTGGCGATTCCCCCCTGTTTCGGCACATTTCCGGCAGCTGCCACTGCCACCTTTGAAGCTCCAACAACCTCTCCGACCGACAAACCCACCATCAGGAGCGCCCGCAGCTGATCTACCGAACACCATCAATGGCGCCATTGTCAGACACCAAACGCGTCCTCACACGCATTTCCTAGGCTTGCCAAACAGCATCAGCTCCAGAAGTTCTACCGGCACATCTAGCCGCCATTCTGGCTGCGCTTCCAGCAATCAGTTCGCCCCTACCTACCCCTAAAGTTTGGGGTCATTCCATGTTGATTTAACGGTTCTCCTTTGTTTTCCTTTTCCACACAGCCCCTCTTCCTGGGGAATAGTACCGTGCGGCTACTCTACCCTGGTTTGGAAGGCTTCCCGATGCCTTTTCGTCAGAGCCTACCTTCAACCCCCGTCGCCCATCACTGAAGACCATCACATCGTCCCCATGCACAGCCAACTCAAAACACCACTGCACGCAACCCCATGCAAGGTCCTGGCACATGAAGTTCATGCACATGATGCGTGACACATCTCCAGCTAGGGTCACCCTAATCTTCTCTCCCTTCGCCTCAAGGCATCCCTGGTGGACCTTTTTGCTTTTTTCACGGTTGAACAGTACCCGTTGCCATCGCCAAAGACCGCTATGTTGTCCACCTGTGCAGCCAACTCAAAACACCGTTGCACATGGCCCCACGCAGGGCCCTAGCGTGTGAAGTTCACGCACACAATGCATGATGCATCTCCAGCGAGCATCACACCGGTCTCCATCATCACTGCAGGCCAGGTCTTCTTTTCTATCGAGCTGACCACATTTGTAACAAGCTTAGTTCATATCACACATATGCTCCGGCTTGAGCGGGAGTGTGAGATCATGTTTTGATATTATTCCTGATATTGTATTTATTATTAGAATATTTTGTTTACTATTAATCAGTAATTGATTGATCTTGTAATTAATATTGATTCTCTTTTCCATATTATAAATAGCATCAGGTGTGGTCTACATTGGCACACAACATTACAGTAAAACATTGTTATAGTAATTTTTAAAAAGGGTAGTTTATTCTCAGTATCTCATGGGTTTCTTAATTACGAAAATTAGTTCTATATTTCATACTAGACTCAAGGGGTCTGATTCTTGATTACCCAACCTCTTCAAATCCATTTTTTGATTCTGTACGTTGCAATGGGTCACGACCATACTCAATGCTGCTATCTTTTGAGTTTCCTCCACCCACTTAGCCCCATGATGTATTACATTTTTCTCAAATGGCTGTTCATTCGCCTCTTCATCCTCAAGAAGAATATCCTGCATTTGCATCAACTGATGCAGCATGTGCTTAGGCTTAGAAATGCTGGACTCGCAAGAATGAGGCTGTAATCCATGATTTCTAGTTACCTCCTTCAAGAAACCCACCACATTCTCAATTACTTATCCAGTGAGTTAGACCAATTTGTTAGGAATCCAGAATAGAAAACAGAGAAAAGAAATAATGTTTTTTATTTCTTGATTTAAAATGAACAAAAGGATAAAGATCTCTCCAATGGTTTCCACTTTTTACGAGAGCTAATGCTCAGTTTTCAGTTGATACAAAACAGAATGCTGCTCCTTTCTACCCAGGGATGACAATGAAAGACTTTAGATAGGATAGTACACTATTTGTTCAGATACCTGGGTAAAAAAGAAAATGCCTTGGCTTCAACCCCAAAGTTAAGTGGATAGCAATTTAGTGTCCATGCCTGTATCCATACGCCCATACCTAACCCATTGTCTGCATTCAAGTAATTATCATCAATAAAAATGAAATATCTGAAAGTAAACCAGTTGGCAGGAGAGCCTTCCTAATCTACAAACATTCCTCATGAGTCATGAGTATGACCTTTTCCTTCATATATGAGACCTTTTCTTGAAGCCCCCTGATATACTTCAGAATGTGGATTATTGTATCTCAATGTCCTATAAAGGAAGATATAAGAAACAAACTTATCACACTAACTGCAAAAGAGTTACCCAGACAAGTGACGGTGAGATCCGAATCAATCTTTCGTACATCTGTGTTTAAAACTGACTCTGCTAACATGGCAGAAATTTGACGTTGGGATTCATAGGAGTTCCAACATGTAGGCATGGGCGGGTTGGGGTTGGATTTGACTCTCCCTGTCCCCGCAAAAGGCGGGGAGCGGGTTCGGGTTTATGAAAGGAGGAGGCAAAAAAGTAAAATTCAACCCCATCCCCATCGGGCTTTATCGGGTTCGGGAAAACAGTAAGGAACCCATCTCACACTTTTTAAAATTTATTTGTTCATGTACTTTAAATAAATCATAGATAAAGTTATTAATTACATCTTAATTCAAACAATATTTATAAAAATTAATAAAGAATCAATAATGTAAAAATATTTACGAACTAAATAATATTTTTATTTCAATGTATAGATTTTAACTTTGTTATTTAATTAGTATTATAATTATAATATTATTTATTTAACTATTAAATTAATTATACTATATTTTTAATAATTATAAAAATAAAATATGAAAATAATTGCATAATTAATAATTATTATATATAATATATAGTATATAATAATAGAATTATATATAAATGTATATTTATATTATTAATAATTATAAATATATACATATTCGGCCGAGGGCGGGGAGTCACATACCTAAACCTGTACCCGTTTTCCTAAGTCAGGAAAAATCCAAACGCAACCCACAGGTTCAGTTTTTATTGCCATACCTACCAACAAGCTTAGCGCTCATTAACCTTGTCTTTTCTTAAATTTCCATGGCATACTTCCTTGTCTTTTCTTAAATTTCCATGGCATACCTACCAACAAGCTTAGCACTCATTAACCTTGGTGGAGTCAGCCAAGATCTTTTATTAAAAATGGTGACAAAAAATCCTCCTTGACTTGAGTGAAGCCACCGATCACTACATGTAATGACAATGTTGTCGACACTCAACATAGATAATGAAGTAAATGCACCCAATAGCGAGGTGGCGATTTAAAATTAGGTAATTAACCTCACTCTGAGTCATACCAAACTATTGAACAATGGTGCTAAATCTACAAATACATGCTCTAGAGATTGTTTAAGACCACTTAACATAAGAACCTGTGAAGACTACCAAAAAGTTTTGAAGACCATAATTACCCTATTTACATTATTACTTTATTTACATTTTTTCCAACAGTATTAATTTATAAGTACAATATATTTTCACTTAAATTTATTATATTAAAAAATTAAAATATATGGGTCAGACGTGATGTATGTACTAAAATAACCAAACCTGCACTCATTTTGGCGACTAATTCCTTCATTGTGGGTATTCTTGTAGGTGCTAATCAAGTTTGAATCCAATTGTGTTCCCTACTTCTACACCTTCTCCTAAGCTAATTCTATGTCCTACCCTCTCTTATTAAATAACTAACTAATTGTTCTAACTTTTAACTAACAATAACTATTCATACTCTACTATAACTAACTATTGATATCTGGGAATCTCTAACATGGATCCCATTATAATATATAGTCAGCACTTGCATTAGCATCAATATATAAAGAAAAACAAATGCAAAATAATGAAACACAAATCTTTAAAAAAGTGCATGAGCAAACAATTGGAGATCTCTATGATAAATGTATGCAATATGAGCTTGAGATACTGACAATACATGACCATGTATATTACAAAACCTGACTTTGTCAAGCAAAATGAATATTTAAGTAATGGGTTGAGCAAAACACATAATTACAAAATACCTCAATGCTGTTAACAGTAGCAGTAAGGCCTCTACCAGGAAAGTATTCGAAACTTTCAACAGAAACAGATGGGAGGTCTTTGCCTTCACTATGGTCAACCACAGCCCTGCAATTCATTTTACAGAAAAGAAAATTGCATAAGGACAGAGAAGAGATAATCATGTTTAATATCATGCTTTATTTATACATTCGAGATGGCATAACTGAACATTCAAGAATTGAATTGTGTTGTGGAGAATCTCAACAACAACAACAACGCCTTATCCCACTAGGTGGGGTCGGCTACATTGTGGAGAATCTCATTGACAGGAATTAACATTTAAAGAGATAAGTTGTAGATATTGCAAATTGATTGCAATTTCCTAATTGCATTTGGATAGTTAGCTATTGTAGGTTAGAAGTAATTTCCTCATCCTCCCCCTTTTTACCTCCTATGCTAATACTTTCAACAAGTCTATTAGGGGCTCCTCAATTGTGTTAATTTGTAACAAGCTTTGTGCATATAACTTGAGGAGGATTGATAGTAGTATACTATAGTGGTACTGGGCTTAAAAGCCCATTAGTATAAGTTGTATACAAATATATTCTTGTACTCCTATTTTCATTAGACAAATAAAATTCAATTTCTAGAGAACCAATAACAGCCACAATTGTAACTAGTAAGAAGAGGGTTCACAAAATAACAAAACTACAGTCTATTTAAAATCGTACCTTCCAATAGGGTGAGTGGTACCCTTTTCCATTGCTGAAGCAACAGCAAGAGCTTCTTTTTCACAGGTGGGAATGCAACACGAAGGAACATTTGATTCGTTGTTTCTAACATGATGACCATAAATGGGCTCAATTGCCTTGAATACGAGTCCACCAGTGGTCAATGTCCCTGTTTTGTCAAATGCAATAGTATGACAAGAAGCAAGAGCATCCAGAACATGCCCACCTTTGAGTAATATCCCCTGCAAATTGAGGCAACTGTCACACCCACAATGAAAGAAGCATCCTTGGAATAATTTGATTAACTTTCTACTTCACTCAAACCAACAAAAAAACCATCTGAAGGACTTAATGGTGAAATCAAATTTTTCCATTCCATTCACCTTATTATTGACAAATCTCATGAAGAATCTTTAGTCTGGCAGTAAAAATAGTTTCATCATCTTGAAGACAATACTAGTTTCCTTGTTATAACATCAATCATGTTCATGGCTTAGTTTTTCTTCAATCACAACTCATAAGTCTGATCAAGTTTTAGCTCACATTTGGTGCTTGAAATTATTACTTAGAATAATGTGGGTGGGGTGATTGGCATTAGAAAGAAAACACTCTACTCCATATACAATAACCGATATACAAAGCTTTAAAAGATTGTTCTTTGCATGACAATTAATTAAAGTTCTTTCCTCTTTCTCAAAATGTATAAATAGAAATTTAGATGTTAATATCATAATGACCTAAATGAGTAAGATTTCATAACATTATTCACAAGATCTTAAACTTTGGTTAAGGGTGTAACTCAACCATAAAACCAGCATGTAAGGTGATTGTCCAAGTTTTATGAGGGTTACATTGGCCATATCTTTAGTCTATGTGGAACTAAGCATGCCCCCTCACACTCAGCAAAATGAAGATGCTCTAAAGAAACCGAAACTAAGGCGAGACACGGTGACTACAATTAAGGCGGCTTTCCAACACACCCTGTTACACCTAGGGCTAAGAGCCTAGAGCATGGCAATGCAGGTGACCCAACAATAGATCTAAGATAAGCTTTGATATTATCTTAGAATTTGGGCTTAAGACCCTACCTCAACCCCACAAAACCAACTTGTAAGGTGAGGATTGTCTAAGCTTTATAAGTTCTATTTAAGTCATATCTCTAGGTGGTGTGAGACTAAACATGCCCCCTTAAGACTACAATTAAAGCAACCCAAAGAGACCAGAATTAAGGGCTAAGGAGGGCTAGGGCCTAGGGGTAATCACAATTAAGGCAACTTTACAACACATCCAGTCACGCCCGAGGCTATTGGCCTGGAGCATGGCAATGCAAATAACCCAAAAATGGGTCTAGGATAAACTTTGATAACATCTTAGATTTTTAGCTTACGGCCTAACTCAAAAATCTTACTTACCAGTAAATTTAGGAAATTATAACTACAAAATCGATGCAAGTATAAGATTTTCAAAAGGTGTGGGATTATAATTTTTAAAATTATAATACTGAATACAAAAATGAAAAACATGAAATAATATTGACAGTGCAAATACTTCATAATTTAAACACTAGGATAACACTTAATTCTAGCAAAACGAAAATATAAAATTCAAAGAGCAATTTCATATATGATGTTAAAATTTAAAATATATTCTGACGTGTAGTTAGATACCCCCAAGTAGATAACTGTTACCTTTCTGGCACAGGAACTGATTGCTATAGCATATGCCAATGGGGCCACAGCCAAGGCACAAGGGGATGCTGCCACCATAAGCCCTAAGGCTCTGTAAATTGAACCTCTGCAAGCTACATCAATCAGGCACTAATAAGCGGAAATACAAAATGTTACATCATATATAGATAAGAAACAACATATTTTAGGATACTACATCCTTTTAACAAGAAGATTGGAGAAAACGTGGGCATTGAGAACTTTATAAATTGGTGAGATTGTAGGATAGCATTAATAAATAGGAGACTTTAGTACCACTTGTTAAACCTAAACCATGATACAGCCCTTGCCCAAGTCCATCAAAGACAAAGAAACAATAGGGCTATGCCCATAATAGGGCTGGTTCTGAAGGAGCAGGGAGGGCTGCATGCGTATGAAAGGAGGAATATAGAGGGAGATGGAATTGGAGGGTCTATCCTCACAGCAGAGAACAAGACAAAAGAGGCTGCTAACAACCTGAATAGCTGGTGCAATATGAATGAGGAAGGAAAAAGTGGAGTGTTTAAGGCATTAACTGAGAAGGTAGATAAATGTGAGTAAGAAGAGTGAGAAAGGTGTAGAAAAGAATTGAGAAATGGTAAGGTTTTGGGAAGCAGTGAGATATTCTGTGCATGTGCAGAATCTCCCTTGTAATCTTTTTTCTTTTTACTGCACTTCATTTGTGATTTCAGTAAGCAGAGGCTATCTCTGTTATTTCTACTTTAATTCGAAGTTTCTATGGAATTATTATAAAAGGAAAGTTGTGAATGGCATATCTGACCCAAAAAGAAAAACAAAATGACAACAGGATAAAAACATAATTAGTTATCAAATTTTAAAATTTATTAACTATATTATACAGCAACACTACTAGAGTAAAAGAATTCAAAAATTACCGGATGTACTAACGAATGGCCACTTAAATAAAAATGGCCCAATAACAGCAATAGCAATTGATAACACCACAACAACTTGGCTATAACGTTCACCAAATTCATCCAGCCACCTTTCAAGTTTAGGTTTATTTGACTGTGCTTCTTCAGTTAACTGAACAATTCTGCTGAGAGTTGATTCCTTCCAAGTTTTCATTACCTGTGATCAATTAATTTTGTATTATATGGCATGTTTCCAACAAAATCACACTTTAAACAAGACAAGCACCTAAATGACATAATCAGAAACAAGTGTTGACCAAGACAAACTATTACTGACAAACTAGCAATAGCAACAAAGCATCACAATCTCTAGTAAACCCATGCATATCTATGAACTTGACTCATTGCCCTAATTTTCAATCTTCATCGATGAAAATGAAAGACTAGGTGTGGTTAATGTCATGTGAAACTTGTAATTAACCACCAAAAATATAATAAAGATATCTATTTCCATCTGAAACATACAACAACTCTCACTAACTACCTATTAATAACCAACTTGAGCATCATCACAACCACTCCTACCAACCTCAGAACTAGCAGTTTAGTGTCATACTCCTAAAATAAAATATACTAAAACAACCAATAACCATAAGTGTAATAAGATTAATTATACAATTGCAGCCACTGCCACCATATTATTACTATTGCTTCCCACCCATTAACACCACCAATTTGACCTTGTTCTCTTAATTGTATCATCCATCACCATCATGAGCGGTCACCAATTCACCATACTATATCCATCACCACCCAAAGTAAGCTATTATTGTTGTCACTGCCTTTTCTGTTGTCATACTACCAATATAATTACCAGTTTACCGCTTTTCCAATGTAAATATAAATGCAAAGCTTTTAAATTTAGTAAAATATACAAAAATTGCTGAAATTCCGAAACATTGATGTACAGTTCAACATACCTCCACAATTATCCTCCCATCTAAGTTCCTTGAACCACCAGGAATTCTATCTCCAACTTTGGCTTCCAAAGGTTTGACTTCCCCTGTCAAGTGCTCGATGGTAATTGTGGCACTGCCTTGGAATACTTCACAATCTACTGGCACAGACTAATCACAACACCATCCCCATTACTTCAATAATCTGCTGTATAAAACTTGAAATTCCAAAATCGTGCATGTATGAGTTTGTATGAGTCTATGTTGTGTATTAGAATATACTTAAGGTTTGAAGAAATTAAAATATTCTTCTTTTTGCTCTTTTAGGGGGAAGGGGCAATGCGATAGAATCCTTTATTAAAAGAGAAAGGAGACATAGAACATGAGGACCAGGAATGCTCTTGAAACAACAAAAGAAAGAGACATTTGAACTTTTTAATAAAAAATAATATTGTAAGGGAATTGACTGAAAACAACTGCTGAACCATGTGAGAAGATTGAAAGGCAATCTTTCCAAAACAAGTTTTCCAATATTTGGTTCGTAATGTTTTCAGAACACAGTGATACACTTTGGTTAGACAAGTTGTGTGTACTCTGAATCAAATTAAGCTGCAAAATCAGTTTGGTAGTATCAATATCTTTCTATGCGTTAATAATTATTCTATGGACATTATAAAAAGAATTGGAATCATAATTTATTTATTAGTTACTGATTCATAACGCAGCAAAGTAACAAACCATATATATGCAAAGGTTAACTATGTCCAAGCCACCAAAAATTGTAATGAACACCAGTTAATGATTATAGTACAAAATGCTTATGCAGTAGAAAACCTCAAAAACATCACAATACAACAGTTTCATTGAACCAATTCAAACTTAGAAATTAAAGCGAGACACAAATTTACAAAAACCTACCTCGCCGGTGCCAACCAGAATAAATGATCCTACAGTCACATCATGCACGGGAACCCTCTTGTATGCCAAGTCAAACGTATTGGGGAGTTTATCATCATCATTGGTATCCAGAACAAGGGCGAAATCTGGATTATTTTCTTTCAACTCCCTAACATCAACCATCGACCGGCTGGTGAAATACTCTTCGGCTACAGAAACCATTCACACAAGCAAATCAAAATCATTGCACGAAACTTTAACCTACAAAGTTCACTAATTCAGCAAGTGTGTGAGTTGCATCATTAGCTCACCGATATGCGCGAGGTTAAACATGGCAAGAAGCAGGCCTCCTTCCAAAGAGTTTCCCATGAATATCGATGCAAAGGCTGCCATAGCCATCAGAACATGGATGTTCACCTTTCCGCTGCTGATTTCTATGAGAGCGTCAAGTGATGCAGAAACCTGATAGGAACACACATGGTCACATCCAGAGTGTAATGGAGATATAAGGTTGGCTTGCTGGTAAAAGTAGGAGAGAGGGAGGGATAGGTCGGGGGTTGGAGTCCACCCGCTAACTAAAACTAACATATTAACGAATAACATTTTCCCGAATAAAAAAAAAAAAACCATGCAGAGTGTAATAATAGTATTATAGAAAGAAAGAAAAAGTGAAGGCAGTGAGAGAGAGATTGTTGTGTTGCGTACCCCAACCAGAGGGAAGGCGACGAAGATGAGGGAGTTTTGAAGAGGCTTGACGAGTGGCTTGGGCAAGGTGTGAGGGCAAATTGCGGCGGCGACGAAGAGAGCGGTGGAGAAGCAGCAAAGATGCAGGTGCTCCCTCAGGATGTCTGCCAGGTCCATCCATCTGGTGGCTTTGGCGAAAGCGATGACAGCTTTTTGAGGCCCGGTGAGATTAGCACCGTGGGAGTGGTGATGATGATGATGGTGGTGGTGGTGGCCGTGGTGATGGTCGTGGTCATGATGATGATGATTATTGGAGGATTCAGCGACGCAGCGAAGTCTGTGGCGATGGAGAATGAGGAAATTGGGGGAATATAGAGGTTTGATTGAGATTGGGGGAGGGCGAAGAGGGAGGGATCGAATTCGTGTAACGCCGGTGTAAATATGAAGAGATGAGTGCAATTTGGTGGAGGGGATTGAATAAGGAATTGCTTCCATTTTGAGATTAGAACTTGGAAGATGAGCTTGTCATCAGCAGAGTGTGTTTCTCTGGGAGGAGGGGTGCTATGGCTCTGGTGCAGTGGTTGGTTACTGGTCTGGTCCCTAGACTGGTCGCTATGGAGTGAAATTGAAAATCAACCATTCAGGTTCGTCGTTACGTGGCTACGCCATCCCCACCACATAATGTATTCATTCCCATAGTTTGGGTACGCACGCTGCTGGTAGGGCCATGGTAATTCGTAAAATATCACACCACTATTATTAGTTGTAATTGATTGATACCGTATTTTTTTGTTTTATTTTATTTTATAATATAATACATTTCAAAAGTAATTCCTGAATTAAAAATTGAAAGATCCTCCTTTCATTTAAAAATATATATACTTTGGATTTTCGTATTTTTGAAATGTGACAAATTTCATTCTCAACTTGATACTTAATTTAACATGACTAAACACAAAATACAAAGAAAAGATCAAAGACTCGAATCAATTCTAACCAAATACTAAATCTTGACCTAAATTACATTTTACCCTTAAAAAAACATTTTCATTGGCATATTTGTGTGGGCTGACCAGAAAGAATGCATTACAGTGAAATTAAAATAATGCATGGCATACTTTATTTCATTAAAGGACAGATACAACTATTTTCATAATTGTTTCTATGAATCTTTAAAAAATAAGTAACTGTCAAAATAAAATAGTTTTAATTAACAATAAAACAAAATATAAAGGGTTTCTTTTAAAACTAAAGACCCTTATTTTTATTATTTCTTACACAAATTTTTACTAACAAAAAAAGCAAAAAACAATGACATTTTATGTTTGTATGGGAAACATAGTGGTTTTTTTTCCTTTTTTATGTGCAACATGGGTCATGCCAGCTCAACCAACTTTTCTTTCAGGCCACAAACATGCCTTTTTTTGCACATCCCAGACCTGAAGAGGTCACATAATAATATGTACCTGAGCCACCAACCGCTTCCATTGTATAATAGTACTGTGTAAGCTTTAAAAATTAAAGAATGAATTAGTCAATATTCTTACAACAACAATTGAGTTTCTTCCCTGAATTTTTCAAGGGAAAGATGACAGTCTGTCAATAACAATTAAAAATACAACAGGATGAAGACCAGGGATTCTATGTTTCTTCTCATTCATCCTTCCCCTTTCCTTTTCCTTCAGGGACTTTAGGGCCATCATATGCTGAAAGAAAGAAGGTACTTTGATTTTTCTGCAAAAACCTGCAATGAGTTTGTTTATTTATCAAACCATCGTCATCAGCAACAAAACCCTATGAAGAAACCAAACAATTAAATAAACATTACCCTGTTTAGCCTGACAGGAAAAATTATGCACTCCCCAACCAAAAGGAAAATAGATACAAATTACCTGGGTAAAGTACATGTTTTAATTTATTCACTTAATCACCAAAAGGCTACATCGTCGCCCTTGACACATAACAGTATGCGAACAGATATTAAAAATTGGATTTTTTCAGTTTTGTCATTATTTCAGCTGAGAGCTATAGTGCAGTATGTCACTTTGAAAAGTAATGAAATTCCAATAGTAATAGTATCTAATTTCTAAATATAATAAACGAGCTAGGTTTCAGTTTTTACTTGAGAAAGTCAAGTAATTTCTGCTGCAAGCGATTCAATGTTTCCTCCTCAATAGTTACATATGCCAAAAGCTCAGGTAACTTAACTGCAAGCACAAAAAGAAAAACAATACATGACCGTTTTGCAAAACATATTATGAAAATTCAGTCAGATATGTTGATCAAGGGTAACGTTCAAATGCTATACTCATAACAATATAACTATATTCCATCATCCTAATGGCTAGAAATACAAATACAAATAATATATTAGTGGGATTGGAACCCAAAACTAAATTCTCACAACTAGCCAGGAAACATTAAAAGATAAGAGATGTCGAAATTTTACAGGCAAATCAAAAGTTCAGGTAACTTAGTAATCAGCAGAGAATCTATGCTTATTTAGCGGATATCACATTAATGGAATCGGAACTTAAAAATTCATATTCTTACAACTAGCAATGAAACATTAAATGGTAAGAGATGTCAAAATTTCAACTTTCATCAAGCAAAGCTGACAGCTTCCTTTAATTACTAACTCAAAACTACCCTCGAAAGAAACAAGGATGAGAAAAAAATTATATCCCAAGACAGAATGCAAGCAGAGGTGTGAATGCACATAATATCCTCCTTTCATGCACACACTTAGAACCAGCAAAAAGTAAGATCATACCAAAGAGGCGTAATAAATGTTCAGCTCCATATATGGTTGACGGAGACACATTATCCACAATTGAATCATTATATTGCTTGCGTTCTTTTTTGTACAAGAGCATCATAGGCAATGCTTTATCAAAATAACACCTTATTCCTTTCAAAATTTCTCCTATTGAATCAGGTGCCCTGTATCACAGATAATGCACATGCTTTCATAGTTAGTATAAGGTGCCCACAGCTTACATCTAATAGCTGCAACTAAATGTACAAAGATGAATAAATAACAAAAATAAATAGCAAAGTAGAAAAGGAGGAAGGATATAAAATTTTAATTATCAATCTATTTCTTACACGCCATCCTTCTTTGATTTGTATTCAAGGTACTTTGTCATAATTTCATCAACAGTTGGTGAACGGGGAAGTTTTACAAGCTGCAGGCACCCATATCACAACATTAGTCACATTTAATTTCAAGGGAAAGGAAAACATAGTGACTCAAGGGTCTCTCTTTCAGGGGGCTATGGTAACCTTTACGAGAAGCATCCATTAATTCTAACTCTACAAATGTGCATTTTTAGCATATATGAGAGGACAACAACAAAGAGTGAATTTAATAATTTTCCATGTACCTTATCTTGCTGAGTAACAGAGTCCCAATCATCAACAAGTTGTTTCTTTAATGTTGCAGGAATTTGAATCTTGACAAGCTTTTCCACAGTCCCACTGCCCTTCTAATAATTAAAAAACCACACTTAGCAGAATATTTTCAATTAAAAGAGTAGTAGCAAAAATGAGAAATTCCAATCAAATCAAATCTCAAACAAACTCGGAGGTATTTTTTCATTTTTCATTTATAAATAATATTTAATATGCCATTTTGACTTTATCATATGAAATATATAAAATGAAAACAAGGAAGCAAAAGCAATTAATTCATTATATGAAGAGAATTTCGATGCAAATGATAAATCTTTCTGGATTTTAGAATAAAAGAACATGCCAAACCTCGACTCCCGCATCATGCTTTCTTTTCTTCCCTTTCGACACTGCACAGAGATTGATGTGTTAAACTTATTAGTACATACAAATTGTAATATGGCAAGCAAATATAACATTTTAAATAAGAATTTTAAGAGGTCCAACTTGTTAATTACTGCACTTAAATGCAGGGATTAAGGAAAATGAAAAGCATGAGGGTGCTTATTGTGTTGGGCTTTAATATATAAAAAAAAAACATTGGAATAGTGTGGGCCAGGCCTAAAAAAATGAGATGACCAAAAGCCTAATTAGAAATTTCAAAAACAAAATTAAAACAAAAAATAAAGATGTTACATAAAAATGCATATAAAAATGAAAAATAATACAGTTGAGGAAGCCAAACAAATTTTATGAGAGAAGGGACTTGAATAAAATCTGTATAATTATATTCCAAATATTCAATAAATTACAATGTACTTAAATACAGTATGGCTTGATCGGATTTTTTCATTCAGACCTGGCCCAAATTATATTTAGGCTAAAACAGTGATGCCCAAATGGAACTTTTCCGGGCCAGGGTTTGGTCAGGTCTCAAGCCCAATAATAGTGTCTAATGAATGGTAATATTATTTATCAAATGAAAGCAAATATAGTCTCTAATTCTCTATACAAAAGATCTAACTAACAAGGGAGATTGTTATAGTAGGGTTTAAATAGATAAAAACTCAGGTAGATTAGGATGTACATATCTGGCTTCCATTGATAACCTAAATGCATTAAGTATCATTGCAATCACAAATATTGAAGTTGAAGTTGAAGTTATAGTAGAAGCACATTGTAAACAAATAAAATGCACCAATAATTGTGTTAAAAGCAACAAGTAATGATAAGTGATACTTTAGAAAAGGAATAGCATGGGCAAGAAAGAATGAAGCCAAACAATACAAAAGGCTTCCTTAATCTGAAAAATCTGTATACTTAACAAACTGTCATAGTCCCCTCTTATTACATACAAATTATTGGTTGTTATCGTGGATATATATTGTGTGTAAGATTACAATCCTAATTCAAGAATCAGGAAGTATGTAATAAGCAGAAAAGTGAGCAACCTTTTCAGCAGGATATTAAATCTACAAAAAAGAAAAACCTGAAAACTTAAAGCCTCTGTTACCCAAAATGTTCTAAATTTACTTCCTGAAACAATTCTTACATGTGGAATTTATTATCTGAATATTTAAGACAATAGGAACTCAATCCTAGTGATTATGAAGAAAAAGGTTCATATCTGTATCCATATGACTATATCTACATAGATATAGATGTATAAAGATGTATATGCAAAAAGGAAAGTGAAACATAAAATTTAACGAATACCATTATTCTTGACATCCTCTTTATCCATTTTAGCATCTGCAGAATCCAAAGCAAACATAAATTATCAAGTTAACAAAAAGAAATAATCTAAGTTTTCTAAGTCCAACAGTTCCATAAAAAAAGAGCAAAATTAGGATTTGATCCAGCACAACTGTGTATACATTTGGTCAAGTATTTAAAACAGGGGAAAACTGATTTCAATAGCAAAAGGTTGCATATCCTGTAACAATTTCGAAAGGACAATATAAAATGTTTTTGTGCTTATACAGAAGGTCCAGAATTAATTTTGGTCAAAGTTACCACTCACATTTTTTTTCCACAAATAGTGTTGAAGGAAATTAAACATACTTTTGATGTTATTATTATCAAAACATGCTATATTGTTTATAGTCAATACTAGCACTTTGCATCCAAGCACCTGATAAGTATAGATTTTTTTATCTTGTACTCCTTTTCCCTTTGAAGGGTCCAGATATCCTTTTACCAATAAAAACCAACAATGTTCAAAATAGAATATTCACCAAAATTTTCAGAGCTCAGTTGATAAAGGGCCTATGCGAAACTCATTAATCATTTCTAATCACTCATTGAGAACATAAAAGAAGAGCCTTTGGTAATAAATAAAAAATAAAAAATAAAAACAGAGCCTTAAGGTGTCCACATCTGCAAACCAAATACTCTGGAGAGTAATACAAAGAACTGGTGGACTTCAAACCCCCTTTGCCAAGAGATTAGTTATGCACAAACTAGATAAGCAAAAGCTTCAAGAAACTGTCATAATAAATTATCACCGTTTCAAAGAGTGCATGGCTTACCCGTAGAAATTTTGGCCTTTCCTTGAGATGAACGCCCAGACTTAACATTCTTGTCTACATTTTGCTTTTTGTCTAGGGCCTGTTGTTTCAGCACATTCTCTTCAGTATGTTTCATCAAACGTTCCTCACCTACCCATTCATCCCAACTGTTGGAAATATGTTGAACCAATGATAATGATTCTTTGTAACCTTTTGCATCATTGCTTGTAATTATAATCATTTATTGCAAAAATATGAAGATGATTCTCTGTAAAATCTATAGATCAATTATCACAAAGGCCTTGCAAACAAATTGTTAAACAAGTTCCAACCATGCACCACTTTCATTGTCATTTAAAATTAGAGTTTCAATTTGGAAAATCTGCAAGTATTAACTCTGTTTTTTACTTGTGGCTTTTTTTTAGCAATTTTGAATCACACCATGTATACAAGAACAAATATAATATTCCAGAACACATTGTAAACTGAAAGATTGAAGCATCCTCTCATTGAGACGTTGTCATTTCCTGTTAGTTGAAACGAAACAAACAAAAGATAAGAAACTCACTTTTTACTCCAGCCCTGCAAAACAGCAAATGAAACAACCAAAGTCAATAGCATCTCCTGTAATCACTTGAAAGTTTCAAATATTTAACATTTCAAGTCACTCAATTTCGAATCTTTCAAACTAAAACATTAATTTAATTTGAAAAGTTAAATCAAGGAACACTCCAGAGATGAGGTAACCAATAGAAATGACTAAGTCCTTATAGAATGCAGTAAATTAGGCCAACTGCAAAAGTAACATTATGGTTGAACTTACAAGGTAGTGAACAAAGTATTTCCATTCACTCTTTCTGATCTCAGTCTTTTGCACCTGACAATCAAAGCATGCAGTAAATTAGATCAGAAGTATAAAAAGACAACGGAAAAGAGCAGTATAAGACGCACTCTGTCTACAGTAAATTAGATCACAACTACAAAATTACAAGGGGAAAAAACAGTATAAAACGCACTCTGCCTGCAGTAAATTAGATCACAACTACGAGAAGACAAGGGAAAAGAACAGTATAAAACGCACTCTGTCTAGAGAGTGGTTAATTATTATTTACTACGAAGCCCTACATTAGACAGACAAACGTAGTAGAAAAAAGACTAGTTGAAATAACCCTAAAAAATAATCTCAATTTCATAATGATAAGAAAAGTGGATATGAAAATCCCAGGAAGAACACGAAAGCAATCACACGTTAGAAAAATTACATGCCTTGCGATATAGATTAAAATCACCAAAAAAAAAATTACAGATTAAATTGGACAAGAGAAAATAGGGTAAATGATGAGAAACCGTAAAAGACCTTTCATAGTTTCTCCGTAACAAGGAAAAAGTGCTGTTAAGTCACAATTCAGTCAAAGCAAGGAAAATTCGCTAATTCGCTATTTCTTTTTCACAAACTAAAAACAAACGAGAACACGAAAAACACAAGCCAAATAAATCCCTAACACAGAAAACTGTGCGGAACGGTTACTGAGCAGTTAGCAACTGTAAAGATTTCGTTAACGGTAGCTATAAAATTCCAAACGAAAAGAACAAGTGGAACCGGCAAATCAAGAGGAAAAAAAGAAGTTGAAAGAGAAAATTGAAAGAGAACGGAAGGAGAGAGAAGTGAAAGATGCCTTTGCTTCGTAGATGCGAGGGCCGTGGTAGGCGAGGACTTTCTCGCCCTCGGAGTAGACGCCGGAATTGGAGGGCGGAATGTCGCCGGCGGAAGCGTCGGCGGAGGTGGCGGAGTCGTTGTCCTTGGATGAGTTTCCCATGGGTGGGAGTGAGAGCGAGCGAAAATGGAACTGGGCGGGAACCAAGAAAATGACGCGCTGTGTGTGTTTGGGAAGAAAGTGAAGTTAGTGAGAGTTTGAACCGTTTTTTGGATTTTTCAGTTTTCGATGTTCGTCATTTTGTATATATATATATATAATAGTGCATAACAGCATAAGACACACGGTTAGGGAGGCATTTGAATCTGCACCCCCTAAACCCCTAATTTGTATCCTAAATCTCCCAATGCATTTTGGAATATTTATCTTAGTCTAAAATGTAAAATTGCATTTAGAAATAGATTTTCCGAACTACAATAAGATGCACTGAATTCAATAGGAAGAGTACACGAAATAAATGCAGGTTAGAGACCGTGGGGTAATTTGTTTTAAATTTACCCATTTCCCGACCCTCACTATATAAAACTAATTGGATTGGCTCATCCACGTATATGTGGTCAAAAATCAAATTCATTATTAAGAAAAACTATTTAATTGCATCTTTTGTCTTTTATTTTGCACATTTTGTTCTTAAAGTCTTTTTTCGTGAATTTTATTTCTAAAATAAATTTTGTAAATCTTGTTGATTCGTTGGTTGATCATCTATTCTTATCAGTCAAATCCAATCTAACGAAGATCTAATCATATACGCGTTGGATAATAAATTATTTTTTAAATCCGATTTAATTCTGTAATTAAATTTATTATTATATAAATTAACTATTAAATGCAAAAATACATTATTTTTAATTCACGTAGTTTATTAAATTATTAAATCAATCACCCATAAATTTTTCTTTTTTAAGTTATTGTTTTTATCTCTATCTTGATGTTGCTTATGTTTTCTCATGTTAATACAATACTTATTTTTATCTAAAATAAAATATTATATTAGCATTAAAATCATTAATCATATTTATTAAATATTATCACAATTTAATTTATTTTGAGTGCATGTAATCATCTACAAACCTTAAAGCAAAAATAATTTATTATTCTAAAAAAATATTTTTTAGAAAAAAAATCAAATATTGAAACCCGATTAACTCAACTTGACTTAACTTACTTATGATCAAGTTGAATTAAGGTGGATATGTAAAAAATAAAAAAATAAAAATAAAATAAAAAAATAGGTAAATTCAATTTAATCCAACCTATAAAATTTTGATCAAATTAAATAATAAGTTTAGATAAGTCTAATCAAACATGATCCATAAACACTCGTATCATATGCCATATGAGGATCATAAATTTTATATTAGTATAGATAAAAGGAGGAAAAAAGTATAAAATTAAAAAAATAATTTAAGGATCATAATTTATATTTTAAATTATTCAATGCATAAAAATTTACGTACCCAAAAAAGTAAGACCGAACCATGTTTATGGAGTCCCACTCAAATCAAGGTGCCAAAACTTATATTAATAAATATATATTCATTAGAAGTTTAGAACTATGGGATAAACTTTTGATGCGAAAAAAGTAAAGAGGTGAAATGATTTATTTATAAATTAAAATTGACTTATCTATTTATTTTTTTATAGATCTTTTAACCAACTTTTTAAAAGTTAAAATACGTAACATAATTTCAATGTTTTAAATAAATTTGGTTAATCTTATTTTTATATTTCTTCTCCTTACGGAGTTATGTTTCTAGCGTGTTTTATAGGGATGGCTTATGTTTTTATACTGTTGCCTTTTGTATAAGGGTTGGGGGTACCCTGCTACCCTCTTTAATATTATTATGTGTAAGCAACAAAAAACAAAATGATCATGTATAAATAAAATGCTTAAAGCGGAAGCATTAACAAATTGAAAAAGAACTTTCAGCTATTCTAATTGCAAATGATTCACATCCTTCCAAGTAAATCCATTATGTCATATACTCAACTAGTATTAGGCCTCATGAGCTTTCTCATATTCACCAGCTTACTAGATTTAGTTTGGGTGACTTTTCTTTTAGATATTTGGGTGTTCCCCTTTTATCATTTAGATTAAATATATGTCATCATGCTCCCTTGCTTTTCAAGATTACTGGCCTGATTCAGGGATGGAGTAAGAAGTTTTTATCTTATGTAGATAAGTTAGAGTTGATCAGAACAGTTATTCAAGGGATTGTGAATTTCTGGATGGAGATTTTTCCTTTGCCACAACCTGTTCTGGACCGGATCAACGCTTCGTGTCATAATTTTCTATGGGGCAAAGCGGATATTGGCAAAAACAAACCCTTGGTTGCTTGGTCAGTAGTTTGTTCTCCGAAAAAAAAGGGGTTTAGGACTTTTTAATCTCAAGGACTGGAATCTTGCGCTTCTTTCCCGTATCCTTTGGGACTTTCATTGTAAGAAATATTCTTTATGGGTTCGGTGGGTTCACCATTACTATTTCAGAGGGAGCGATGTGTGGAATTACAATACTTCTTCATCAGATTCAGTTTTGATAAAGAAAATCATTCAAATAAGGGACTTTATTATCTCCAAAGAGCTAAGTATGGAAGAGGTCAAAAAGAGGATTCAATCTTGGAGCACCAATGAACAATTGCTTGTTGGCAAAGTCTATGAATACATTAGAGGTGTCAAGCCTACTATTAGTTGGTGTTCTGTTATATGGAACCCAGCAATCCCTCTAAGATGTCTTTCATTCTGTGGCTTGCTAAAAGGAACCGGTTGCTTACTCTTGACAAAGTTGCTTTTTTGAACAAAGGTTCCCTCTACCCTTTATGTTCAAATGAGGCTGAGTCAAATGCTCATTTGTTCTTTTCTTGCAGGAAATCTTTCCAAGTTTGGGCTCACATTCGTGATTTGGCTCCTTTTCGCAGACGTTTCACTTCTTTACAGCGCATTACTGACTCTTTAATTAGGGGCAGATCCACATCAGGTGTTCAAGGAAAATTACGTTGTCTGGCTATAGCAATTACAGTCTACTGCATCTGGCTGTCTAGGAACAAGCTGATTTTTGAAGATTATCAATTTTTTGTAATAGAGGTTATTAGCAAGATTAAGTTTCTTATGTATAGACAAGCGCACCTGTTGCATTTGTTTTAGCATCTTGATATAGGTCTTCTTGTATTGGGGAGACTTTTGATTTTACCTAGCTGCGGGGTATGCCCCGTTTATTGTTGTATCATTTTGGGTTTAATATAATTTACATTTTTCCCAAAAAAAAAAAATCCATTCTGCCTCAATTCTAAACCTTTATTCTTTTAATGTCATAGTGTTTGTTCTGAAAGAAGGAGTAAGGTTAGTGGCCCAATACAAATAGTAGCACGTCTTACATAGAGAGAGTTCTACTCTTTATTGAGTTCAAATGTGGAAATATTAGTGACCCAAATAATCTCATTTTGAACATTATTGATAATGGGTTTGAATCTAGGCAGAAAACAGATCATGTATGATAACAACCTTTCATATAGTTATTTCCACTTACTTGAACAAAAAATAGAGTATGCGTTCGTTCCACAAATATCGGAAACAACCAACATTTTTTCACTTGGTTCATTTACCCCATTATCTATCATAACAAGAAAACAAATATATGAATAGATCATCTTAATTAATAGGTGAGTATTATCTCCCATGTATCACAATATATTAAGTCTTTTAACACTAGCTCTTAACTAAATCAATAAACCACATGTTTATTCTAGGTCCAAACTAAATGATATTTCTCAAAAATAAATTAGAAAACATTAAACTAAATAAAAGTTTCATCAAAATAATAAATGTACGTACAATGAATATCACATCATGGAACCGAGTCTCATTCGTACTACATGATCCTTAAAAGTCTTTGGTGGCATGTCTTTAGTTAAAGGATCAATAATCATCAACTCAATGCTAACATGTTCAATGATCAGTTTCTTTTCTTTAAAACATTCTCTTATGGCTAAATATTTAATGTCAATGTGCTTACTTTGACTTGCACTCTTGTTCTTCTTAACCATAAATACCACATCAGAGTTGTCATAATACAACTTTAATGGCCTAGAAATAAATTCTAAAACTCGAAGCCCAGATATAAAACTCTTCCGTACACCATGAAATGTAGCCTCAAAACAAGAAACCAACTGAGTCTCCATAGTGGAAGTAGTAGTCAAAGTATGCTTTGCGCTTCTCCAAGATACAACTCCACCAGCTAAAAAAAACATAACTAGAAGTGGATCTCTTGGTATCAATGCAACTAACATAATCTAAATCAGGGTAGTCAATCGCCTCCAAATCATCAGTTCAATTGTACATGAGCATGGAGTCCTTTGTTCCTTAAAGATATTTCATTACCTTTTTTGCAGCTCTCTAATGATCAACACCTAGATTACTCTCATGTCTTCCCAAAACTCCAACAGCAAATGAAATGTCAACTCTGGTGCAAACCTAAGCATATATAAGGCCCCTAACAACTAAAACATATGGAATATTTTTCATGTGTTCCCACTCAAGATCATTCTTCAGGCAGTGACTCAATTCAAGTTTATCATCCTTCATAATGGGAGCTGCACTTGGAGAACAATTTCCATGTTAAACCTCTCTAAAACTTTGTTGATATAGATCTCATGAGACAAACCCAAAATGCCTCAAGATCTTTCTCTATGGATCTTAATGCCTATGACATAATATGTCTCTCCCATATCCTTCATATCAAAGTTCTTTGAGATAAACTATTTCACCTCATATAGCATACCCTGATCATTAGCCACTAGCAAAATATCATCTACGTATAAAATAAGAAAACAAATCTTACTCCCACTGGCCTTCTAGTATATACAATTATGTAAATCATGCAAGTTTTGATGATACCAAAAAGAATTTGCTTAATAATGATTGTCATCATAAAAAAGGGATAGAATGTGAATCATGCAGGTTTTGATGATGCCAGAAAAAATTTATTTGATAATGGTTGTCATCATCAAAAAATTAGAGAATGTAAATGTATGAATACAGGTTTTGATGATGCCAAAGTATAAATCAAATAAGATTGTTTCAAGAAACATTCAAGGATAAGCAAAGAGAGATTGCTTCAAGATTAATTCAAGGTCAAGCAAACAAGATCAAGAAAAAGATAAGGTCTTAGTTTATTTATTAAAAGAATCTCATTGGTTGATAAGTTTTGGCCTCAACAAATTATTTTCAAACAGCTCAAAGGTGCTGGTAATCGATTACCAGGCATTGTAATCGATTACCAGAGACAATTTGCAAATGGGTTTTTCAAAAAGGGTTTTGAAATTTGAATTTTGAATCTTGTAATCGATTACCAGATGTTTGTAATCAATTACTAGTAACGACACTTCAGAAAACACTTTGAAAAGTCATGACCTTTCAAAATATAACTGTGTAATCGATTACCAAAAAACGCAATGCATTATACTCCACTAAAAATGTTTTTATTATATTATTTCATTTCCTTAAATATTAAATTAGTGGTAGATTGTTGAAAAAATATTTTCTTATAATTTGAAATTTAAAATTAAATTAGTGGTAGATTGTTGAAAAATATTTTCATTTTCTTATATTTTCTTTATCAATTATGTTTTTTAAAGATAAAATGCTTTTAGAATTAGTTTCCATGAAAAACTAAAAGCATCCCACTACTTCCATTCTTGTGTTATGAAACTATCTTTTATTTGGTCAAATTCCTTTGTGAATGTTACAAGTCTTTAAAATTAGGAAGTTTGTTGTTTGGTTTTTATTTTCTATTTTTAACGTTATTGTTGCAAGTATTTTGTTGCTACATGTAGGTGACTGGTTGACTCTATATATGTAGCTCCTTGCTAAAAAAATAAATAAATCAACATGTGAAAATACAACACACAAAGCATTAAAATGAACACTTGGGTGAAGCTTTATAGTCTGCATGTCATATTCTTAATAGAGTACCTTATAAAAAAAATTGAAAAAAAACCTTATAAGCTACGGAAAAAAAGAGAATCAAATCTGAAATATCTTAAAGTGTGAGGATGTCTAGTAAAGGTTAACATCATTATTAATAAGAAAAGACAAATTGGACCAAAAACACTTGATTGTTTGTTGGATATTCTTTGCATAATTCTACTTATAGATTCTTGGGTGTTAATTTAGAAGTGTCTGAAATTTCTAATGATACTATTATGAAATCTAGAGATGTCACTTTCTTTAAAAATGTTTTTCCTTTGAAAAATAAATGTCTAAATCTATTTGTGATACTTCTTGTTCTAATTTATCATCTTATAGTAATGTTAATAAGGACATTGTTTTTGAACCTAAGAGAAATAAAAGATCTAAAAAGGTTAATGATTTTGGTTCTGAATTTTGCTCTTTTTTACTTGAAGATGATCCTAAAACTTATGGTGAGGCCAAGAGGTCTATTGATGCACCTTTTTAGAAAAAAAAATTATTAATGATGAAATGAGTTCTCTTAAAACTAATAAAAATTGGATTTTTGATTCTGATGAAACAAAATTGACAAGTGGTTATGTCTTTACTTTACCTGGTGGTGCAGTATCATGGAAATCTGCTAAACAAACTATTATTTCACGTTCTACCATGGAAGCAGAAATTATTGCTTTAGATACTGCTACTAGTGAGGCCGAGTTTCTTAAAAATTTGTTATGTGATTTGTCATTATTGAATAAGCCTATGCCTCCTATTTTAATGCATTGTGATAGTGAAGTTGATATATCTAAAGTTACTAGAAAAAAATTTAATGAAAAAAGAAGACACTTAAGAGTGAGACATAAGTCTATCATAAATTTGATTTCTCATGGTGTCATTTCTCTTGACTTTGTTAGGTCAAAAAATAATATTGTGGATCTGCTTACAAAAGGATTGGCACGTCAACAAGTACTTGAGTCGTTGAGGGAAATGAGACTAGAGCTCATTATTTAGTTACAACAATGGACGCCCGTCTCTGTGTAATTGGTGATCTCATGAATGGAGTTCGACAGGTAACAACGAAATTGCTTGTTGACTAAAGTACACCAAAATAAAATTTTACGAAGTTGTTCCGTTTCTCATTCCTATGACAAAGTGTATTATAAATTGTGACAATATTATGATTGAGGTATTTATATATGTGTATTTTTGGGGGGGGGGGGGGGGGGGAATACCTCTTAATGAATCCGATGACAATTATTGTAGGGGTGGGGGTCACAAACCACTCTTTGAGGATTCACCCAGTGAGTGTCGTGGTGGGACTGTCATTGTGAGATATGGGCTAATCTCTAAGTGACACTCACGATATAAGATACATGCACAAGGCCGTGTAACGCGTTACCATTGATTAGAATCTAAATGAACATCAATATTGTAGGGATTGTGTACTAAAGTCTGGTTAAAGAAAGTGTAGTTCAAGACAATTAAATCAATACATTTTAAGTTCATAAACACTAGATATAAGGCTCAAAACCCGGAAGGTTCCTTATACCAAAATATAATATCCCATGCTCTTTCTTTTACGTTTCTATACAAATTATTATTATTTTAAAAAAAATTAAAAATTTAAATTATGTGGGGAAATGTTAGTAGATAATTGTTTTATAATTTAAAATTTATAAAAATATGTTACTCATACTAATTCTGTTTTTATAAAATAAACTATTTGTTTTAGGGTCTGTTACGTAAAATTAGAATGTCTATCTTTCCTAAGATTTTGCTTTAATGGGTCAATACAATTTGTTACGTTTGTCTTGATATCGGTAAGTTGTTATGTTTGTTTTGATAAATGATCAGATTTTTGTTGTTGCATAAAGGAGTTTGTGCCCATATATATCTTTTTCCTCCTCTCTAAAAAACACAAGAAAAAAAATAATTTTGATTTCTTTCTTTCTAAATTTTTCTCTTCATTCTCTTATAAAATCTTATTTTTGAAAGCAAAGACATTGATGTTCAAAAGGTTCGAGGATTCTTTCGCTACACACAATCGAAACCAACGGGTTATCGTATCTTGAAAGATGAGTGTAATTAGATTTTCTTACCCGTGAGGCGTTTTCTCTCTTGAATTATTTCCTTTATGCTTATTGTATAATATAATATATTGTTGATTCATGTTGAAGTTATTTTCCTACTGTTGTTTAGTTTAAAACTTTATATTTTCTTTTCATTTATTTATTTTATTTTATTTTAATTTCCTAACAAAACAACCAGCATTATGATCTCTTTCAGCTGTTAAAAAAAATGTTTCTAGCGTGTTTGGTTTCACTCTATTATGCTTTGAGTGTCAATAGTTTTCACGTGGACTTTTGTTTGAAAATCCAAACACATTGCATCAGGACCTATATACCAGTCATTACGGTTACAAGCAAAATGATTGGTCAACTTGAATACAATAAATACTCATACTCGTGAATTGCATTATTCTGTCCTTTACCATTCACACTATCTCAAAAAAAGACAAACTATCTGAATCTGAACTATAGTACATCAATAGGAGTAGTATTACAGCATGAACTGGGAGTCACACAGAAAAAAAAAAAAAAAGAAGAAGAAGAAAAAAGTATTACGGCATGAACAATAAAGATAAATAAAAAAATGTAGACAGGAATTAAAGAAATGAAGGAATCAAATCAATTAACCTGAAACTTATTTTCCAACTATAGTATTTTTTTTTCTTGTGAATTATTGCCAAGAATAAGGGAACAAAATGAGATGCAAGTGTGCTTGGGTTACCGTTCAATTCAAAGTAACCCATGTTTTTATGGATTCACCAAGTGTTGTTACTTCTCCGTTCTGTGCATTGGAATGCGCAAACAAACATTTAGTGCCTCTCAAACAATAATTCAAATACACACTTAGTGTCCTTGGCCAGGGCTTGGACCTGAGTCCTTCATCTCACCAAGGGTCTCACTGTTGGTAAATTTGTGACCCTCTCCTCCGGGGCTAGGACCGAATTCTTGATTCCACCAAGGGTCTGGCTGTTAGTAAATTGGTGACCTGGCCCCCCGGAACTAGGACCAGAGTCCTTAATCCCACCAAGGGTTTCACTATTGGTGAACTTGTGACCCACACCTGGACTTGGCCCAGAATCCTTCATTGCTCCAAGAGATAACCAATCAAAGAAATCCACCACTTCCCCTCCAGTGACTGATTTTTCCGTCTCAATGATACTCAATGGACGGGCTTCTGAGCCCATGAAAAAAACAAAGTTCACCAATAACATGAGAACTAGTAAGGCCTGAGTTTTCATCATTTTAATGTTAAAAAGGGAAAGTGAATTGTGGTGTCTTTGGTTTGGGAATTTGAGAGACAAAGAGAGAGAAAGAGAAGGAGGGATTTTAATTTGTGTTTGATGTTTGTGAAGCATGGACACCTTTTTATAGCGAGGGAAGTTGTCGACTAAAATGAATTTAGCATGCACATTCAAATGTGGAATATGACCAAAAAATTGTGTGTATATTTTTTTCTATTGGATTCAAACTTCAAACACGATGAGTATATGTTTTTTTCTCGCGGAGGAAGCAGCTTAGGAGGTTCCGAAAGATAATAGTCAATTTGGATTTTAGATTTAGAGAAAGGTTTGCATCACAATATTCTTATTCAAGAAAAAGAGCAAGAACGACTTAGAAAATGAAAGAAATTACGGGTCCAAGTTGTGTAAGTTGGTAAATAAAACTCTTTTCCTTGGTGCCCACTGCTTTGGATTTGTTGGGACTTGGGAAGTTAGTATATGCTGCTTCAAGTCGAAGACCAAGACTATATAGTAACGTAATACTTGAAATTCAAAGACCCAAACGAAATTAGCACGTTGGAATTTGGATTATATATGGGTGTGTTAACATTAACTCACTGATTTTTTTTAAATATGCTAACAAATTAATTATAACTGCAACTAATCTTAAAATATACATACTCCTTTTAAATAATAAGTGAGTATACATGTATAAATACTTATAAAATTTATTGATATACATCCATTTCTTTCAGAGAAGAAACATAACAAAGTATAACTACAATTGATCTTAAAATACATATGGGTATGGGTGTAAGTTGTTAATGTACTTCTTAAAAGAACCAAGTAGATGTAGGTTGGTATATCCCATACAACAATAAATTTAAACTGTACATTAATAAAAAAATATTTTTTTAATAAAGTTGAATTCATGGAAAGTTTTAATGTCTAAGATGTAGCTTCTGTCATGATTTGAAAGAACAAAGAAAATTCAATTTGAGTCTGCTAAATAATTGAGTGTAAATGTGTAACATAAGAAAATGAAAATATATGCGGAAGAAAAGAGGGGAGAGGGCTGCGTTCACAGATGTTGCAATGACCAGTCAAGGAATCGTCTGTACTCTATTAAAGGCAAATCCACGTCACAACAAACACGTCACTGGGAGTCGCTGTTGACACTAACATAATTGCTAATGACACTACTCTCGTAATTGCCTTTTGGTTGTATCACAAAATTATCCTTTTAATGGAAACACATGGGGAACGTGTTTTTGTAAATGGGAGGTAAAAAAATAAAATACAATATAAATATGATTTGGTTGTACAAGTGTGTAACATAATTATGTTTTAGTTGTATTTTTTCCCACCCATATAGGCAACAAAATCATACTTCCATTCTTGAGTTGGAAAAAAAAAAAGAACTGAAATACGATTTTATTGTATAGTCTAGGCAAAAATATCAATTGGGATCCCTTTTACAAATTATTTATCTAAATGGATCTGTTCTAAAATTATTTACTTTGTGGGTCTGTTTTTTTTATTACAATACGCTTCTCCGTTGGATGCGTTTCCCATAATAGCAACACATGACATGACGTGACTAGGTGGTAGGGAAGGTGGGACAGGGTTAGGAAGTGTTGGTCTGCTAGGCGCGACCAGACGTGCTGGTCTACCAGACACTTCCTTCCACGCTTCCCTATAATAAATAATTGAACTCATTTTTCAAAAATATACCTACCATAAATAATTAATGTTGTCAACAAACAATAATATAAAAAATATATTAACATAACATAAATTATTAACCTAAAATAAATTAACATCAACAAATTACTCAAAATAAATTAAATTAATGTGAGAACAAATTATTACTTCGCACACTCATGATGCAAAATAATCGGCATTTATTTTTAACGTCTATGTAAATTTTGCCTATTAAAAAAATATACAAACAACATAAATATTTATGAGCTGAACTAATAATAATAATATTAAAATACAACACAAAATAATTAAATATGTGGTGGACATAAAAACTACTACAATAAATAATTATTGTCATCAACAAACAAATATAACATATATAAACACAACATAATTATAACCAAATATTAAATTATTAAGTTATAAAAAATTACTATTTATCACACAAAAAATATAAACAAAATTACTATTTCATTTTATCGTCCGTATCAATTTGTCTATGCACCTACAAAATATAATCATTATTATCATCAACAGAATAAATATTAAATAATGCTATAATATATTGAAGATAAAAACATTTACTAGTTTTGAGCAAAATTTATAACCGGTATAACGCACTTCAACAATGATACATACAACAGCAAGGAGTGAGACTCGGCTGAGCGTAAACCACTTCAACGATTTCGTAGTTCAAATGGAACGAAGGAGGAGGAGGGATTTTATGGGAAAGCGTGGAAGGAAGTGCCTGGCAGACCAGCACGTCTGGTCGCGCCTAGCAGGCCAGCACTTCCTAACCCTGTCTCACCTCCCCTGCCACCTAGTCACGTCATGCCATGTGTCGTTATGACAGGGAACGCGCCCAATGGAGAAGCACATTGTAGTAAAAAAATAGACCCACGAAGTAAATAATTTCAGAACAAACCCATTTAGGTAAATAATTTGTAAAAGGGACCCCAATTGGTATTTTTGTCGTATAATCTACGCTAAAATCATACTTCTCAAACTGAATCGTATTTACCTTGTTGGTCTTGCAACCCTTGCTCTCCCCAACCCTTCCTCCCCTTCCCTACAACCCCAACCCTTCCTATTAGACCAAACCAAAACATCCCTAAACCAAAAAGATTAGCTGTAAAATTAATCCAATCTTAACATGATGCTCTCGAGTCATGATAAATTTGTTACCATTTATTAGGAAAACAAGATATAAAAAATCCTAGAAAATAGTGAAAAGTGGTTAAATTGTATAGATGATGTTGAAAACACTAATAGTACTAATTTCAATCAAGAACAATTAGATAAAAAAAAATGAAGATAATTGCTACAATTATTTATGATCTCACACAATGGAAGAATACCCATGAAAAATATAGTAATTTAATGATAGAAAATGGTTTGAGTATATATATGATGATAAATAATATCCAAAATTTAGGCCTTAATTTGCTGGAAGGACCTCCCTTAGAGTGTTACTTCCATCTTTGGGCTGATTGTATGAGAATTAAGCTCCCTCGTAGGGTAGTGTAAGGTCTCTTGTATCATCTCCGTATATAAAAAAAAAGTAAAATCAATTCAAATTTTCATTAATATAAAACTTATTTATTGATATTTTGTTTTGTTTTGATATAGAACTAATTTATTGATAAAAAAATGATAGATAATTGAATGTGATTAATTTTTATATAACTATAAAATTAATTTTGATAATATCAATTTCATGAAATCAAAGAAGTTTGTATAATCAAATGAAGTTACGTAACAAAATCCAAATAAAAATAATAAAAAAATGTTTTTATAAAAAATAACTCATACGTTATTTCATTATAATCACTTTTATGAAGGGGAATCAAACTCGTAACTTTTCTCTCTCTCTCTCTCCTTCTTTTACAACTCAATCAACCTTAGAACTCCTAAATCAGTTTCTTGTTATTTTGTGTTGAGTTATAGAATTATGTTTTCACCCAAAAAAAATTATATAATTATGCCATTTTAAATTTTTAATATATGAATAATTTTTACTATTCCCCCCAAAAAAAAATTGATCAAGCTCTGTCACTAATTACAACATGGATGATTATTAAGGATTATATAAAATACATAGATCTATAGTTGATCTTGATCTAAGCATTCTTTGACAATGGTTGCAAGATCTTTGTAGTTATTCATCACAAAAACAAATAATGACATTGTGGTTCTTCCTCGATCGGAGTTTCTTTATTCCTCAACTGGACTTTCGTAATTCTTCAAATAAGGAGAAGAGAAATTTTGTACGAATGCTCGGTATATTGGGGACCATAGTCTTCTTATAACATGTTAACTTAATAGGATTTTCATTATCCCCTAAAAGGTTAATACTGACTATGTTCATTTAATCACATATCATTTTATTTAGTAGTCTAACGAGCTTACTTCATTTGAGCTCATAAAATAAAGCCCGCTAATGATAAATAACTAATATAATTAATTGTCTTATAATATTAGTCCATATTAATTATTGGAATACAAAATTTCAACAATCTTTCTCATGGGCTACATATTGTAACAATTATATCACAATTCCTTTGATGTGCATCCATATGTTATTTATCTTTAGACTTTCATATTGACAATCTAATCCATCTCATGTATCAATAACAGAATCATTGTGACTTTTGTCACTACAACAAATGTGACTAGATCTGAATGATCACCACATCAATACACTCAATAACATAGATCAATATGGATGAGTAGCATGGAAATTACATGTAATGTGATATGAGTCATGTCTATTTCCAATTGGTCCAACTTAAGTCTTTAGCAAGATCAATCTTAAGTCCTTAAGTACAATTTAAATATTGCACATAAATAAGCAAGTTTCATAATAAACTTATATTCCATAATCTTTATTTATGTAGAAAATCAAATATATGAAACCTGAATCCAAACATAGAACATAAAGACTCCCACTAAACCAAAGCAACAACTCACCATATGAGCAATATATATGTTCACGCTTTAAGTGTCAACCATTAGTTAGTGGGTTAACTAACATATTGTATTTTCCTATATATGTTCTACAAAAACATCTTTATTTTTTGAATTCTTTCTTTAACTACTAAATTCTTTGTGTTAATAACGTTTGACCTGGTTGAACTCTTATTATTGTTGAAGTATAACACTACCAAGTTATTGTCACAATAAATACTTAATGACATCTTAATGTTTGTAAAATTAGGCAAGCCAATGACAAAATTTAGTAGTCATATCATATGGTTCGATGCCTCAAATCCATCATCATATTTAAACATGTATCCTAATGTGTATTCTTTACTATTTATGTATTTTACAAAATTAGAGTCAGAATACTTTATGATTTCTAAACTTTCATATTTCTAATATGCAAACATGTAGTTTCTTGTTCTCTTCAAATAGTGCACTGCGTGCTTTACTACCTTTCTAGTACTGCATATTATGATTACTTATATATCTCCTTAGGACTCCCACTAAAAAACTATGTTAGGACAAAAACAAACTTATGCATACACAAGACTCTCCATAACTAAAACATAAGGAATTATTTGCATCTATTTTTTTAAGATTAATAATGAGACACTATTGAGACTAACTTATCTCCTTTAGCAATGAATGTATCTTTTGGTTTACTATCTTTAATATTGAATCTATCCAAATTCGTATTGGTATTTGTAATTATAAAACTATATCACGACTATCAAGATGTCATCAACATATAATACCAAAAAGATAAATTTACTCCTACTAAATTTTTGGTATTCATAATTGTCAACCAAATTCAGCTCGTAACCATAAGAGATGATAATTTGATGAAACTTGTAATACCATTGGTGAAAATCCTACACGTCATAGATGGATTCCTTTAGTTTACATATCATAAACTTTGAATCACCTTAACAAAGTTTTATGGTTGTACCATATTGTTTCATCAATGTTGTCATTTAGAAACATAGTCTTTACATCCATCTAATGCAACTTTAAATCAAAATGAGTTATAGTGCCATTATATTCCTAAGAGAAAGTTTCTTTATAATCAATGTCTTCCTTTTAAGTAAAGCTTTTGGCAACAAAACGAGCTGTGTATATCTCAACAGTACCCTTCAAATCTCTTTCGATTATATATTTAGATTTTCAACTCACGGGTTTCACACCTTCAAGCAATTCAACAATATTCTAAATGTCATTGTCAATCATCATTTTTATCCCATCATTCATGGCATCAATCCATTTATCCACTTTTAAGAGTTAGAACATTGTACGACTTAACCAAAGTTGATTAAATCTTCTTCAACCTAGTGTCATATTCATCTTCTTAAAAAAAGCATCAAAATAATCCAAAATTTCACTTCTCTTTTCTCTAGTAGATATTATAAATAACACTTCCTGAGGTTGTTGAGTTTAAACTATAAGTGGGGCTTGAGGAGGAATCTTAATATTGTCTTATCCTTGAATGATGTCATGAATAACATTGTTATTAATTACCAGATTTGTTTCTTGAACAATGGAAAGTACAAAGACTTATTCATTGTCAATAACAAGGTTATTTTTTAAAGACAATACTCATTATGTTTCCTTTTCCTCCAAACTCAACTTCCCCAATGGATCTTGCATTTTCATCTCAAATAAGGATCTTGTAGTAGGATGGTAAAACTTACACTTGCGAGAATGTTCAATGTAACCAACAAAGTAACAACTAATTATCTTTAAGTCGAACTTACCTTTATGCGACCTATAAGGCCTTGCTCAACTAGACATCCTCAAATATGATGTTCCTAATGGGGGGTTTTCACAGTCCACAACTACAAGGTGTGGTTAGCAGCTGGTTTACTTGACACCCTGTAAAGGATATAAACTACAATCTTTAATGTATTTTCCCTAAAGTGACTTTGGTAAAGAAGAATCATACTTCTTACCATATCCTTAAGATTTCACTTTGGTCATTTTTAAACTTTGTTCATAATGGGTTTGTCCAACATTGTATAGCATAAAAATTTCATATTTATTGAAAAAAAAGTGCAAAGGGCTCTAGATGTTGTTCAACTTATTTGTCATATTTATAATAGTATTCATTGTCACAGTCAAATTTGACAGCCTACATTTTCTTTCCCAATTGAAGTTCAACTTCAGCTATCAAAGACTTGAAAACATCTAGAGACTAAGACTTCTCATAAATTAAATAAAGAGTAATTATCCAAGAACATGATAAAGTACATTTATCCATTCTATGAATCCATATGGAAGGGACTACAAATATTTGTATGTATTAGTTCTAAGACTTTCTTAACTCTTTCGACACCTAAATTCTTTTGGTTTGTTTGTGTTCCCTTAACATACTCAATACAAGCTTAAAAGTATAACAAATCTAAGGGTCCGAGAATTTCCTCTAGCATAAGCTTCTGAATTCTCTGTATAGAAATATGACCTAAATGTTTTCTACCATAAAGTGGTGAAATTCTCCTTTAATTTATGTTTTATACCACATGGATCTATTTGCAATAAGAACACTTAATATCAATTAAAGACTTCTAATCAAGAACATTTGAATAATAAGAGATACTAACTTTATTATTTTCAAATGGACAAAAATAATCGGATTAGTCCAAAAATAGAAACAAAATTAAATTCGGTCTAATAGACGGTGCAACATATGTTTCAATTAAATTCAAATAAAAAGTCTTTAAAAATAACCTAAAAGTTTATATATATATATATATATATATATATATATATATATATATATATATATATATATATATATATATATATATTTCAACTGTAACTTCATTGTCATTTCTCATATTGATGAATTTTTTTAGCATCACTTGGCAAATGACTCCATGGGCAACCTTGTATAAACATACTTATATGTGAGTAGTAGCACCAGAATCTACCCACCAAGTGTGTGTTGCCAAATAAACTAAATTAACTTTATAACTAACAAAAGTGAGAAATTTACCCTTCACCAAATAGTGTATTTAGAGCATTTTTCTCCCCTTACAAAATTAACAAGTATAATTCTTATCTTGTTTTTTTGTTTTTTCTCTAATTGAGAACAACTTTATGTAATATATTCACTCAACTCTCTTCTTTTTCTTATGTGAAGAATGACTTGATTTGATCTAGGATTACCATAAAGAATAGTTTAGTTTGATATGACATCATGATAAATAAAGCCTCATTAGAGTTTTCTGTAATTAAAGAAGACCAATTTGTCCAATTCCATGCAATTGAGAAAAATTCTGAATTGGCTCCTTTAAAAAAAACAACTTTGGGATTCCAAAAAAAGTTTGCTAATAAAAAAAAGAGTGATAGCAATAACAACTAAAGAAAAAAAAATAATAACAATTAATCTTTATGATAAATTTATAGACACAAACAAGATGTCTAACGCATCATTAATATAATATATTTTGATTGAAAAGACTAACGACAAGTGACACCCTCAATGTAATGACCAAATGTTGGTGATAATATAAGTTCAGTCAAATAATAGTTGTCTTCGAACACTATATTACTCACATGAAAAAATTAATCTGATGATTACTCCTGTTAAATAATGATTGTCTTTGGGCATTCCATTATCCACATGAAAAATGAATCCTTGTAATCATTACACATCTACCATCATAGACATGTGATTATTCGACCAAATTATGTCTTTCTTTAACTGAACACCATTCGCATGAATAGTTATATATAATATCTATATAAATTCAATCAAATTAACCCACACATCAAAGGTTATTTGCACAACTTATTGTTTAAGTTAATTCAATAAAAAAAATCAAACAATTTAATTAAAATAGAAAGTCTTAAATTTAGAGAAGTTTCACATGTAAACACAAAACTTAAAATTGTATTCCTTTATCATTGCCTAACAATCACATGACCGCTTAACCGTCCTTAAATGAGAGAAATATCTCATTTTTTTTGTTTAATTACAACCCTCAAAACTTTTCATACAGGTTGGTTAAAAAAATTGAATCATAAATAACCTTATTACAAATTTATATTATAAATAAGACTATCAATCATTGATTCCAAAATATACTATGTAATTAGCATAAAATAACAATAAGCAATATATTCCAAATTTCATTATGACTTAAAAAAAACAATTTGTATCCCATTATAATGAAATCACAAATCAAAGGATGTCAACAATCATTATCCACTGATTCTTAAATACCAAAAGAAGCTTTCCTTAATTAACAAATCATACATATTCAATCTACCATATATTTTTCATGATATTTAAAATCTAAACAGCTTTATTGGAAGAAAAAAAACCAAATTGCCATTCCGAACAAGGAAAATACAATGTCATTATTGAGAAAAAAAATATTTTGTTTCTGTGGACATTCATGAATATACGTAACATTCATAATTTTTAATTGCTTAAATTGCAATCAAATAAGATATACCATATGCCAATCTTCATAATTTTTATTATAATTTTTAAAGAGATTAATTATAAGTGAATATTTCATATCAATAACATAATTATAAAAAAATAGATTGATGAATATTAAAACAATGAAAATTAAATTTAATTCCATTATAATATGTTAATTAATATTTGAAAATTGAATTTGTTGTAAATAATTAGTATATATATGACCAATTTCATAATTCTCATGGTATTGGATTTGAATTATAATTTGTATAAAATTCTAGATTCAAATATCATTGTTTGTACTAGGAAAAAAAAGTTAAGGCATGATTATTTATACTAAAAAAATATGAGAAAATTCAGCCACTATATTAAGTTATAGGGACTCTAGAATGGTAACCTGTATATTTCCAGATGGCAAAAAAAGAAAATCTGATATATTTCCAAGAGAGTGAATCTAAATTTTTTCCTTTAGCGTACATATCACGTCTGGGTCAATTCGTAATAAACCATTTTTCTTAAAATGGATTGAATTTAGTCAATTCACATTCTCCTTCGAAAACAGTTTTTTAACGAAGTTATTTATATTTGGTCAAAAAGGAAGTTACTTTTTTTAATAAGAAAGTTATTTACAGATAAGACAAATATATAATCGAAATAAACAATAAGAAAATATACTAATTGTGAGATTTATTTTCCAAAATTAATAATTCTTCATATATATAATGTTTTTCTATGTACAATAGACATTATTGTATACATATATAGTGTTCATATATTGTACACAAAATAAAAGTTACTCTTATAGAACAATATTTTTTATTCTAATTATATAAGAATAATTAAAATTTCCTTGAAAAAAATAATTAAAAATAATTGACTATTAAATGTTGATAAATTAGTTATTTATTTTTTATAGTAAAAAGAAAGGTAGAATATTTTTTTTCTTATTTATCTTTTTGTTACATTAACTCTAGGCATTGAATCTTAGTTGTGTAGACCAACTTTTCCTTATATATAGTATCCTTTGTTCAATCTCTCCAACACCAAACCTTGGCGTTACACCACCGTTTCCTTTCCCTCACACACTCTCTCCATTTACCATTTTGCTTCTCTCATCATCACTCACTGAAATCATGTCGGTGGATGAAAGAGTGAACGTTCTAATGGTGTCAATGGCCTTGCAAGGCCACATGAACCCCATGCTAAAGTTCGCCAAGCACCTTATCTCAAAGGGTGTTCATGTCACCATCGCCACCACCGAAGATGGCCGCCACCGCATGCTCAAGAAAACAAAACCCTCAAACGCCAACAGCAACAATAGCAACAACAAAAACAACCTTAAATTTTCCGACAACTCTGGCATCGAACTCGTGTTCTTCTCCGACGGTCTTAGCCTCGGGTTCGACCGTTCCGACACCGAGTCATTAGTCAACACCACCCGAGAAAAAGGCTCCACAAACTTCTCCACTCTCCTCACCGGCCTCACCAAAGTTCGTAAATATGCGTGCGTTGTTGTAAATCCTTTTGTGCCTTGGGCTATTGATGTGGCTGCTGAACATGGCATCCCATGTGCAATGCTTTGGATCCAAGCCAGTGCAACCTATTCAATTTACTACCGTTACTTAAAGAACATAAACTCTTACCCTAATTTGGAGGACCCAAATGAGAAGGTGCACTTGCCAGGACTACCACCATTCGAGGTTAAGGACATTCCTTCTTTCATTCTCCCTTCCACCCCTTATCATTTCAGGCATCTCATAAGGGGTTTGTTCGAGGCTTTGAACAAGGTGAATTGGGTTTTAGGGGCTTCATTTTATGAAATTGAGAAAGAGATTGTTAATTCCATGGCTTCACTAACCCCGATTTACTCTGTTGGACCATTGGTGTCACCTTTTCTGTTGGGAGAAAACGAAAAAAGTGATGTTAGTGTGGACATGTGGAGTGCTGAGGATATTTGCTTAGAATGGCTTGACAACAAGCCAGATTCCTCAGTTATCTACGTGTCATTTGGCAGCTTGCTTGTGCTGTCACAGAAGCAAGTTGATAACATAGCCGCAGCATTGAAGAACAGCAACAAGGCTTTTTTGTGGGTGGTTAAGCCTGGAGGGTCCAATGATGATGATGTTGTTGCTGCTGAATTGCCAAATTGGTTTTTGGATGAAACTAATTATAAGGAGAAGGGTTTGGTGGTGAAGTGGTGCCCTCAGGAGAAGGTGCTGATGCACCCTTCTGTGGCTTGCTTCATAAGCCACTGTGGTTGGAACTCTACTCTTGAGACTGTGGTCACTGGTGTCCCTGTGATTGCTTGGCCCTTTTGGACGGATCAACCAACCAATGCTATGCTTATAGAGAACGTGTTTCGAAATGGGGTGAGAGTGAAATGTGGAGAAGATGGAATTGCTAGCGTGGAAGAGATTGAAAGGTGCATTAGGGGAGTTATGGAAGGGAAAAGTGGTGAAGAGATTAAGAAGAGGGCTATGGAGTTGAAGGAGTCAGCACAGAAAGCTTTGAAGGATGGTGGTAGTTCTAATAAGAATATCAATCAATTTATCACTGACTTGATTGCTTGGAATTCAGCTAGGGCTTGATCGTTCTCACTAGCTGCTGCACTGTGTTAAGTTGTAATATGTATTGGTCGTTCTTGATTTTCTTACTGTGATACAGTGCAATAATGCATTATATGTATTGGCCATGCAATAATAACTAGCAAGTTCAATTACATATGTTACTGATTAATTTGTTGTTTATGTAGTAATAGGCTGTGTTGTGTAATTTGGAAGTGGTAGTGATGTTTCCCAATCTTATTTTGAACTTTGTTCAAGTATAATGGAAAGTTGACATATTTAATTTTGTTGATTCCTTTTTGGTTATTTCCTTGATTTTTTTTTTCATATGCATTTATAGTTAAAAAAAAAAAAGAGAAGTAAAATCGCTAGTGGAATGTTCTACTCTATTTTTCAGAAATATTAAAAAATAAATTTATCTAAATAAGTACGTTGTCTAACTAGTCCTAAAATTTTCCTGTCGAATATAGAATACAAGTTACAACATGTTGAAGGGAAGTAGGGGTAAAATGGGAAAGGAAAAATCGGAATGTCTGAACACTTAGAATAAATATATACAGACATGCACGAACTGAGAGAGTGATAAAAGAAAAAAAATATATAAGTATTATAAATAACTAGCTGGAACGATATCGGTGTGATTGCAAGAATCATATTAATTTTCACTCATATTTTAATAATATAATTGTTCAATAGTATAATAAATCCCTTCTTATTTAATATATATCACTCATATTATTATTATAAATTATCTTATTTGATAATTATTCATTTTCATCCCTTTTATTTCATATTGTCCAACAATATATAATATGCATTTACTTAAAAATATGAATTATTATTAAAATGAATTTTCAATAAATTATTATTACTATAAAATTATTATTGTTAAATATTTAGTTGAGATATTAATGTTATCCATCTGTATATTGATAGAAGTAAACAGACAAAAAAATTATAAAAGAAAAATTGGCACATTAACTTGTTAGGAAGACTATTAAGAATGAAAGTATAAAAGATAATGTTATAAAATCATAAAAATAAATATTTCATGCATTATTAATAATGTAAAGTTATTCTAAAATTAAAAAAATAAACAATACCGTGTCTTGAATTGAATAATAGGTATATAAAAATTTAGCATCAAACAAAAAACTAAATTGACACTATTCATAATAAAATTATTTTAAATGTATTTTCTTTACTTGACACTTGTTAATAAGTTTCTTAATTCAAGAAATCTTAATATAATTTTACTTAAGTTATTTTATAATTAATATTTTTTTTACAAATTTTAAAAAAATAAGAATAAATAATTTTTTAAAAATTATGTTGAATTAAGCATGTTATTGATTATTAATTATTATTTCTATCTTTATTAAGTAGAGAATATATCTTCTTTAAGAATTAATTAGAGTATCTTGATAATAACATAAAGAAAAAAATTGTATTAGATAACAAATAAGTATGGTTATTACATATAAAAGAAATATTTATATTTATAATATTGTTTTTTAGTCTTTTCTTATTACTTATATATCATATTATGAAAATAAAATTATATATCAGATGCAGTTTAAACGAAACCTGTAAGATTCACTCATATTAGAAAATAACGTAAAAAATAAAGAAAGAAAAAGAAAAAGTAAGGAAAGAAAAAAATATAAAAAGGAAAAATAAGAAAAAAATGTTAAAAGAAATAAAAATTTTAAAAAAAAACATGTATATATAATATAATATAAAAAAACAAAAAAATATATGACTTGTTACATTAGTCCTGTCACGTGTCATTACTTTGTGAGACAAAGTGTCAGCATTTTAGAAAGTTTGATTTTGTAAACTTTTTCAGTTTTTTTTCCTTTTAATTTTTTTTTCATTTGGCAGTTTGATTCGGGAGTTTTACTAAATGGGGTATTTTTCCGATTATTTTAAAAAAAATATAATATATCAAACAAACCCATAAAAATTTATAAGATATTAAATAAAATTAATAACAAGTAAAATTAAAAATATCTATTTAATAATTAAATAAATAAAATTATTTATAATTTTGAAAAAAAAAAACAAGATAAAACACAAGCAATTAGTAAAGTCTAAAACATGTAAAATATATAAAAATATTAAGTCGTAAAACATAAAAAAAAATAAAATAAAAAATAGCTTATCACTTTGAAACCATAAAATAAAATTGAAGTCGTAAAATAAAAATAAAAAATCATAAATAAAAAATAATTTATAACTCCGAAGAAGTCGTACTACTTAAAATAATTTGAAATTAAACCCATATGGAAAAAAAAAAAAATACCGCCATAAAACTCCTGTATGATTCTCCATAACTTTGTTAGCTAGCAACTCGGGTTCTCTGGTTACTATGGCTTCACTGCAAGTCTTCATACATAATTTTTTGTGATTTACCATGGTTTGAACATTGCTTGAAACAATGATATTCGATTTATGATTTGCGAGTCTAACTTTATGATGACCTTGAATCTGATCCAAAGCAATGATACTCAGTTTCATCTCTACAATGCTCTCATTGAGAAGATTCCACAGTATAAATATAAGTCGTGGCAGCTTTGATTTCAGCATGTAGTAAGAGGATTAAGAATTATTCTTATTTGTTAAATCTTTTTTTCTTTCTTTTCTTTTTTTCTCTTCTTATCTTTTTTTTCTATGTCACGTGTCAGTATTTCAGAAACTTTATTTTTACTCTACTTTTTTTAAGCTTTTCTTTTTTATGTTTTTTCTTTACTTTTCCTTTTTCCTTTTTTATTTTATATAGTTTTTCTTTTAACATTTTTTTATTTTTTATAGTTTTTCATATATTTATACTATTATTACATTATCGATTTATATATTTTATTTATAAAATTTATATTCTTGAAATACTTAATATAGTAATATGCTCATCGTTACATAAAAATATGTAATTGTTTATATTAAATAAATAATACATTTATATAATTTCTTATACAAATTAATTATAATTAAATAAATAAAATTTATATTAATTAGTTAATTTATTTACTACAAAATGATATTTATATTCTATATTGAATAAGTTTACATGTGAAGATTTTATTATTAATATTTATTCAATAATGTCAAAAAAATTACATAAATACATAATTCTTCCATTCTTGATTTGATATTTAAAGTTATTTAATTTAAAGTCACCATGCACTTTTACTGTAACTAAGGTAGATGATATAAATAAAATAGTCAATACATAATAATTTCTTAAAAATATCCATTTTAAGGACAATTTTAAAGTTAAATACATTATGTATAAAAAAAATTCTTTCTTCTTTTCTCTCTCACTTTTTTTAAATTTCTTTTCCTTTTATTTTTTTACTACACATTTTGTATTATAACTAATATTTTCTTCAATTTATATTGTATTATTTTATTTATAAAAAATTATATTCTAAAAATTTATATTCTATAATCGTATAAAGACATTTGAAATAATTTCATTGCAAATAAATAATCTTTTGAATAATAATAAATTATGATGTTGAATTTTTATACTAAATTTTTAAAATATAATTATTTAATATGTGTATTAAAAATATTTTTTAATTATTTTAAATAATTTCATATGCACAATTTTTTATATTAATATTTATATGATAATGTTAAAACATTTTACAAAATAATAACAACTTAATTACACTTTTAATCCTTGAAGTATCATAAATAAAATTACTTGAAATATGAACTAAAAAATTCATTAAGTGCCAAATAAAGAAATAAATTTATAATCTTTTTTTAATAATTTTATTACGAGTAGTTCCAAGAAAATTTATGCAACAGTCTAATTTCCCAAATACACACACGGGCAACATTAATATCTCACCTAAATATTAAATAAAATTACAACAACTATTTAACTCTTTCAGTAAAAGTAATTTTATATATAAAAAAATTACTTCTACGGATATTTATATAAAATTGCAACATTAATATCTCACCTAAATATATCAAGGAGTGGATCTTGGATAATTTATCCTCTGCTGAACCATTAGGGAATCATGCCATTTAGAACTCCTTAGTCGGTTTCCTCATCTTATCCATGTGCCATAAGCATAACTTGGGAAGTTTAGCAAATTTGGAGAGACAAGCTTTTGTATTTGACTTAGTACAATATGTAGCGGTTCACATAAACTAGACAACACTAATATTTGGCTAGATCAAGTTGTAAATAGATGGTTGAGTGAAGGGGCATTGCATAGTGCATCTGCAGATTGTATCTCAACACTGGCTTGAAGGTTAGGTAATAAGGGACTATTGTTGAAATATGACTCCCAAACTGTAGTAACACGTGAAGAAAAAATGTACCCTAACACATCCATGTAACAACATTGTTAAAGTTTAGAAGAAATAGAGTGATAATGATAAAGACTTGGAGACAAGAACACTCTTATGGGGTTCACTCTTTGAAGAATGGCTCAAATGAATGTTTAATATTTCTTACTAAACTTAATGTAACTGTGTCGCCTTCATATTGTAATCTCTTTCTTAGTACGAAGGCCCAGTAAATCTTGAACACAATAAATGAAATTTGTGAATTTCCCGACTCCAACAACCTCCACCATTTTGTTTATTATCCTCTCTCTCTCTCTCTCTGAAATGAGAAGAAACGTGATTCTTCACCCATCCCTTAATCGCCCTTCCCATCGACATCCACTTCTCACCTTCCTCCTCTGCCGCGCCTCCCATCGCCTTTCCCCTCCATTTGTGCCTCCCACTGATGCCATGAGAGTTTGGTATCTGAAAGCATAAACATGTGTTCAGTTGGTGTGAAATTAAAGTTTGTGTTATTAGATGGACCAATGACTTAGATCTATGCTAGTGTTGTAGCAAACCAAGCTATATGGAAGGCAGCATAAGTTTCAGCCAACACTTGACGTGGTCTCCGGTAACTCTAGGTACACGCACGAGAGGGAGAACGAAGACGGATGTTGTGTGACAGCCATACATCAACGACATATGATAGGTTTCTCAAACGTAGTGACCTCGACGGCGCGTGAGATCCTCGTCAAACGCGGGTTAAGACTTCAAGTATGGGTTTAGGTGTCAGAACTATTTTGTGTTCAATGGTTAAGACAATTGAAACAAGATTGTGATTCATACATTGAAGCATAAGAGAAGAGAAGAACAAAAAATTGTCCCACTGTCGGCCATCGCCGAGGATCACCTACGACGCAACAAATGGTGGTCAACAGTGGTCTGTGGCTGGAGAGAAAGTTTAGGGATATTATATGGTGTATTAGGCATATGGTATAGCCCACTATGATGGATTAATCTAACCACTAAAGTTTATTGTCCATGTCCATGATGGACCTCTCCGTAAGTGGTCCACCCGAGTCATGGCCACAATATAACTTGCATCAATTATTAAATCATTTAGACTTTAAATATGTTTTCATACTTAAAAAATAGGTCATTTTCATATTATTACCTTAAATTCATTTTTTGTCAATTAAGTACTTGAAAAAAATTTCTTTCAACATAGTATCTGTCATTAGTCTTAGTTTGTTAAAGGATGACATGACAGACGAAGTACCACATCATTAAGCCACATCAATGCCATTCATTTTTTATTATTTAAAATATTGTAAAAATTATCATCTCCTTCTTCCCCTTCTTCTCGATTGTGTCATCGTCGTCCTCCGCCTGAAACCTCATGCATCGTCTCATTATTCTTCTAGCTCAACATGAAGAAAATATTAGTCCTTTGTGGCCAAGAACAAGACATAGCCAATGAGACAAAACTCTACATATTTTACTCCCCGTGATCTTATATTGTAGTCACTGCTACACCCTTTGAGAATCTACCTTTAGAGATAATCAATAACGCTCCCTTTCATGTGTTGTGTCGCCGTTTCGATCCTCCTCATGCCCATCAATTGCCTCTTCGTGTCTATCCTCAACCTCGGAATCAAAGGCATCACGCTAAGCACTATTATCACAAACCTCAACCTCGTAGGGTTGTTGATTATTTATATAGTGGTTTTAGGCATGCACAAGAAAACATGGCCAAGTATTTCTCGCTAATGCTTCAATCTAGTGATTCCGAGTTGTGTTTTCGTTTGTTTGGAATGGTGACGGTATTTAATTATGATTTTGCTCTACGGATTATTGGTTAGCCCTCATGCAAGTGTTGCATCAATGGGGGTTTTGATTCAAACAACAACTTTGATATACATTTTTTTGTCTTCTTTGAGTTTCAAAATGTCCACACATGTTGGTAACAAGTTAGGAGCTCAGAATCCTCAGAGGGCAAAACTCGAGACAATTGTCGACCTATACTTCAATTTTGTGTTTGGCCTTTCTACATTGGCATTCGCTGTTCACGCTCGATGAGGAAGTCATTGCTTTGACAACGATAATGTTACCGATTATTGGGCACTACGAGCTTGGAAATTGTCCCCAGACAACGATGGCTGCTCTATCCAAGAAGTTGATGGTCAAGAGGGTTTCGCTCTCGTTAGGCTTGCGCGATGGCATGCCACAATCAATGATTCCCCCCTCCAGACCTGGATAGTGCATCTCAAGACAAAGGACGACAGTGGCACGATCTAGGAAAAGGGGAAGAAGGAAAAGAAAGGGAAGGACAAGAAGGAGAAAAGAATTTTTTAAATAATAAAAAATGATATAATACTCTATCTACCACATCATCACTTAATAAAATAGAACTAACAGTAGGTACTACATAGAAACATAAAAAATTCTTGGATACTTAATTGACAAAAAATGAATTTGAGATAATAATATAAAAATGATCTATTTTCCATATATGAAAAATATATTTAAGTCAATCATTTAATAACTTCTAATTAAATAATTTTATCTCAAAACTAAACATTAAATGAAAATTCATTTCAAATTCATAAAAAATCATATTACTAAAAAAAATATTTGATCTCCTTCATATATAAAAATTACTAGATTTAAATTACTACCTTATTATTATCATTATTTTTTTCAATTTTATACAATCACAATAATTATAATTCAATTATATCAATAAAATTAATATATTACACCAATATAATAATCCAACTAAAACCTAAAATAGAATAACATTCTATTTAGCAGATTATCTTGTAGGTATCATCATAGGATAATATAAGCATCCTATCACAATTATTCAAGTTCTTAATCTTATCATATCTGAGCCTTAAGGTTTCAATTAGTATACAAGAAATCAAATAATAAATAGAGGTAATAAAAAAAAAAGAGTAAAGATACTATCGAGGGACTAATGCAGATAATCAGAACAATATAATGATCTCAAATAATAAAAAAAAAAAAAGATAATTTCAATAAAAACTTAATCAGGAGATACATTTTCAAATTGCTGAAAGCTATGATATCAAGCTCCACTTTCAAAAATAGCCACCATTATAACCAGAAAGATACTATCCAACGACTATAGTAGATAATCAGAATAAAATACCCCTCCACAAAACTGATGTTCAAAAATAAAGCAGCAACAAATTTGTTCTTAGGATATGGTTGGTCAGCATAACATCAAGGCTTTGTCTTGGGATTTGTTTTTAGGTTCGGACAGGTGCTGCTGTGCCAGCAGGACGAGGTGCTTGACCAGGCTGACCGGGCCTTTGTGCATCATCCTGGCAACGAGACAAATAAACTCATCAAACAAGAGTAGGTGTTACGTTAATGATTCAGAATAAAGATACATAAAATAAAACAATTAATCAACTATTGCTTAATGCTAACATGTTTATATCCATATAATCACACAGTTTATTCACACAAATAGAGCACATTTTCCTGTGTTAAACGAATTGCCTTTGTTCATTCAAAAGAGACAATAACTTTTCTTTAACCAATAACTAACTAATTGGAATTTCAATTTTCTAGCAAACTAGAGAAGCAAATACAAGTCTGTATATTGAGTTCGGGATCATACAGCTCAAATGTAAGAATAGAAAAAAGACACAAGTTTGAAAAAATTAGGTTCAAATCCCAGACCTTTCCATTTTTGTCAAACTTCCATCCACAGTATCAAGAATAAACCAACAATTTGACCTCTAAAGTATTACCTTCTCTCCTAAATAATCCCTACTAAAGTAATGAAATTATTTAAGTAATCCCTAAAGTATTTAATATAAAACATTTTAAGTTGATGTAATTTAGTCAAGTTCAAGACCCCAATTTGAAGGGTTTTTCAAATTTGGAGACTACTTAGCATGATTTGTAATACTTTTAGGATTACTTAAAAAGTGTTGTTTTACTACTCTAACAAATAATTAGGAGAGAGGGTAATAGATAAGGATAAAATGACGACTTACTCCAATATCAATGGTCAACCCGGGAAGGTAAGACTCAACTCCATCAAGGAGCAAAACATGGCAAGCTAGTGTTTTAATATAAAAATGTTGCTTGCAGATTAATGTGATTGTACAATTGGGAACTCATTTAAAATTCAATCTGTACCACAACAATTTACTTTTAAATTCTTTTAACAGCAGAGTATATCAAATTCAGTTTCGCTGCATTTCTTCCATTACTAAGCTTTTGAGTAACTAAATGTCACTCTCTATATCGTCTCCATTTGTTTTAGAGGATCCATTGCCGTGCATCAGTACAATTACACAAGTTTTATCCAAACTATCCTCAATTCAGCCAAAAAAAAAAACAGAGATGGCTATAAAAAGTGTTACCCTGCGCCTGATGAATCGCTGTGGAGGGTCACGCTTCCTCCTGTCAGTGCGGGATCGAACCCTCACAACATGAGAGTGGATAGCACAGGAAACACAGTACTGCATCTTCACATAGAGTTTCGGAAGCGTGTACTCTACAAATCAACAATTAAAAAACAACGAAATAAATAACACTTCTAACAAGAGGGAGGAGGGAGAGGTTCAAATCCTCAAGCAACATTTCTAACAAAACTAACAAACTACATTTGCCGATAAAAAACAACACAGGTGTGAAATTTTCCTTTTAAGAAGGTAAATATAAGAAAATTATTATTACGTTCATAGACACAGGCTTCCTGCACATCTCTGACTGCAGCCTGTTCAACAATGTTCCTCACAAGAAACCTCTTGATGGCCTTGTCCTGTTTCACAGAGCGAGCACAAAAGGTTAGTTGTTGAAAATTGAAATGCCTCGCACAAATCTGAAGGTGGAAGAAAGAAAGCGAAATAATGATAATAATAAAATAAAAAAAAACCTTGGGGCAGCATTTGCCACAGTTGGAGCATCGGATGAATTTGACGTGGCCACGGCCGTGTTTGTTGCGACCTCCATTCCTGCGCTTGAATGTCTGCAAACAAACAACAATAGAAGATGAAAAAGAAGAAGAAAGTTCTGGAATTACGGAAGGCGAGAATAAGAACAACAGATCTCGAACCATGGCCGGTGGCCGGTGCTTTCACGCTCTGCTCACTAGGGTTTTGTCTGCAGCAGCTGCGGGCGGATGCGGAGTGAAACAGATTGCTGCAAGCAAAATGTGTTTTATATGCCAAAAAAAACAACTGGTAAAATATGAATAAAACATAAGCAAGGTCTCCAAAAAGTCAATCATGCTAAGGATATCATGTTAGAACACATTAGATTATGTTTTATTTTTAAGAAACTTTAAAGATGGATGTTTATATAAGATATTCATGTCAAAATTTAAAACAACTACAATATTAACTAGATTTGCTCCGATAACAAAAGAAAATAAAAATAATTTGTTATCTAAAAAATTCATCAAACATCTTCTATTACAGATGACCTAACATCATAAAAAATAAAAAATAATTTAACTTTAAATAGAAGAATATGGTAAAGTATAAAAATCATCATAATTATATCACAATAAATAAAAAGAATTAAATTATTGATTAGTTTAAAATAGAGTTGAGCATGTAAGTAAGTTTGTACCACCAAATTTGTAATAGCAAAGTTCACCTTGTGGAACTGGCATTTCTAATGAGTTCATTTTTTTGAACCCATCCCACATAGTCTATGGGATTATCAGGTGGGCCTGCATTTTGATAAAAAAAAAATTAAAATGTAAAATTTAACACATTTTAAAAAATGATTATGAACTATTCAATAAAAAAATTATTTGCTTGGAATGGTAACATAATTTATAGGTTTTTTTTCCCTAAATACAATTTCTCTTTCTTATTTTTTTTTCCCATCTATACTACTTTGGAATTTAATTTCCAATATATATTACTTGGGATTTTCTCTTTCCTTTTTATTTTTTTAAATTTAAAATATTATAAAATATAAATATTATATTATATAATTTTTTTAATTAGTTTTAAAATTACTTATTTATTAAATTAAATTTTATAATTTTGTTTTTTATTTTTTTAAAGAAAAAATATACAGATAAAGAAAAATAAAAAAATTGAATAAAATTAGAGTACAATTTTTCAGTTACTTACTTTACATGTACTTTTGTAGTTAAATTTATGTGCTGTTAATATTTTTTTTGTTATGTTTGTTAATTAAAAAAATAAGAAAATTGGTTAGTAGTATTAAAATAAACTAAAAAACACAGTAAAAAAAAATAATTAATACATCTATGGTATACGATAGACATAAAGTGTCAGAGAGTAGTAACTACTATATTGAAAATATTTTTAAAAATATTTATTAAAAATATCTTTAAAAATAACTTTAAATAAAAATATCTTTAAAATTATTTATTTAGCGGTTATTTTTTGCTTAAGTGATAAAAATTGATATTTTTATTATTTATGGCGTGTAGATATGAAAATAAAAAATTAAAATATCCAAAAGATACTGATAACGGCTAAATATGAGTCATTTTTTATCTCCATCTTAAATTTTTCCTTAACAAAGTATAATTGTTTACGTATTTTATTGATAATGCAATATAATGTTCTTCTATAAATAAGTTGTTAAACAAAAAGTCTTCTCATTTTTAATTAAATTTAATGACATAAACAAATTAATTATATTTAGTAATATAATTATATTTAAAATAATTATATTAGAAAATTCAGATTTTAAATAAAAATATTCACCAAAAAATATGTTAAGTAAATTAAATAATAAAACAAAAATAATATTTAGTGATATCATTTTCTTTTAAAAAAATTATAAAATTTAATTTAATAAATAAGTAATTTTAAAACCAATTAAAAAAATTATATAATATAATATTTATATTTTATAATATCTTAAATTTAAAAAAACAAAAAGGAGAGAGAAAGTCTCAAATAATATATATTGAAAATTAAATTACAAAGTAGTGGAGAGAAAAAAGCAGGAAAGAGAAAGTGTATTTACGGAAAAAAAAACCTAATTTGCATCTTAAGCTATTTAAAAATCATTTTTTATATTATGTTTGCTTAATCTATAATTTTATACTAAATCAAAATATTATATTATTATTCACGAATCATTGAATCATATAAAAAATAATTAAATTTTATATTAAAAAAAATACTTTAGTTAAGTAAAACTTGTTTGATGGGTTAAGGGGCCTCAAAATATCAAGACCTATATCGTGTGGGTTGTGGATTTCATGAGTCATCCAAGCTTGTTTTTCCAGCTCTATTCTGAAATCAACATTCATACTATATTTTAGCATAAAATATTAGTTATAAAAACATAAAATATTATAAAATGATGTTTAAACTTCTGTAATATTTAAACTCTGGAAAAATTATAATTATTGGTTACTCTTAACATAAAAATTCATATCTATTCTATATTTTAGCATAAAAATTATAAAAATTGAAGATGAAGATAGCAATTAAATTTTTTTGAAGGCAAAAATTATTTCTAGCGATTTTTAAACGTGGGAGATTGTTTAAAGCATTTTAAACATTTAGGAGACATGAGGATGAGTAATTGGGGAAGGTGAAGAGACAAGGGAGGGAAGGAGATTGTGAATTTAAATCCCTTCAATTGATATTTTCAACAAAACTAACAAATAACAAATTAATATTTACCCTTAAAATTTTTAGCAAAACAACTTTTGATTGTTAAAAACTGTTACAGAATTAAAAATACAGGTGGCACTTGATTGGAGTGTTTGTGTTATGCAAATAGTTCATATTTAAATTTTTAAGATTTAGAAAACATGTTTATTTTGATCTACAAAGCAAATATTTATCACCTTGTCATCACATTTTCACTTCTTTATCAAAGACTCAAAACATTGATATGCTATTTTCAGCTTTGTGTTTATTTTTTAAAACATTTTCTTTCCTAATTTTTAATCAAATATATTTTCACTCTTATTTTTTATTTTCTTTGAAAATGAAAATAGGAAACATTCTTACTGAGCGCTGGTTTCCATTTCCATTTCCATTTTTTTTTACAAATTTTCAAGATTTAGAAAACTTATATCGAGAAGAAAGTTTTAAGGTATGGTTACGTTTTCATTTCTTTAAAATAAGGTTGAAAACATTGATTTGTTGTTTTTATTTTTGGGTCAATTTTTTGTAGGGGTTTTCATGGGTCGGGTCGGTTCGGGTTTTTGAAAATAAAATTCAAACTGATTAATTTTAATTGATTCAAATTTTAGATTTTTTTTTTGTCTAACCTGAACCATCCCAAACCGATGTTTCACATGTTTGATCAATTCGGATCATCAGATATCCGATTAAAAATAATAAAAAATCAATTTCTGAAAAAAAATATATAAAATGACATTTTCATCCCAAAATTAATAGATAATCTTTGACACACACCAAATTAACCAAATCCATCACGAGGAGGGTTGGAGATTAAAGTTGTATTGCCAACGCCAATTGGGTGGAGGTCGAGAGGAGGCGGAACGACAAGTGTAGGAGACTCTATGAGTGTGCGTGTTTGACATCCTTTAAGGGTTATGTGATAAAGGAAAACAAAAGTGTCAAAGTAAGTCTATGTGAGTGTGTGTGTGTGTGATGGACATAAAATGCAAAGGAGATACACAAAACGACATAAAAATATATGTAATTTCAACACTTAAAAATAATAAAAATTAATAATATATATTTTGGTTTAGTTTGAATTTGAAAATTTTCAATCCAATATCCGAACCAAATTCGAACCAACTGTCATGTCATCGGTTCTAATTAGTTTGGTTCAGGTTGGACTCGAACTAGGAAAAAATCCAAACCAATTTAATTAATTTGGTTTGGATCGTTGGGTTGATCTGGGCTAATGAGTACCTCTAGTTTTCTGAAATATTTTTGAAAAAATTGTTTTCTAAATTTTAAACAAACATATTTTCATTCTTATTTTTTGTTTTCTTTGAAAATGAAAACAAAAAACATTCAACCAATCGTCGCCTTAACACATTTTACGTTGCATTAACATTTTAATGGTGGTATTTTGATGTCAATGACTCAAAGCATTAACGGAATAAAAAGTTTAAGGCTAAGATTAATCAATTTTTTGTTGAAGGACAAAAATAATAAATTCAAAAATGTTTAGGAACTAAAAATTATAATTAGCCCTTCTATCTTTAGCAAAAATGTTTTTTGCAATGACATTTTAGATATGCCAACAACAAATGTCAATATGAAAAGCCTTTTTTCTTGTGGTGTGACCAAAAGTGTGTCCATTTTGGTTTCTAAAAGTATAAACCGATGACAATTTTGTTTTTGAAAGAATTAAAATTTAATTTAGTTTATGAATGTGTTAAAAGTGTGATAGTTATATATTGCATACAATTTAATGATAAATTGATCTTTAAATTTTATAACCTAATATCAAATTAGTTTTCAAAAAATATAACTTATTATCAAATTGATCATTAATCATTACATCTTAATAACAAAATAATCTCACAAATTTAACAATATCACAAAATTATTATCACACTTTTTACAAAGTTAAAGATTAATAAGAATTTTGTTTTTTTTTTCAGAAATAAATTGTCGATAATTTACATATTTAAAAATAAAATAATTATTTTTCCTTTATATAAATAGGTCAGCCTATCAAACCTAATATGTCTTTTTTAACATCCTTAAATTTAGTCCTTTTTCCTTAAAAAGACTTTTAAAAAGCTTATGTCTTTATTTTTAAAATTTTAATAAAATGGTTAGTGCGGGTTGTAGGTCTCTAATACTTCAACTATTTTCACCCCTAACTATCTATGATAATAATAAGTTATCATTTTTTTAGAGTCTCTTTTGTTTTGTTACACGTAATTGTATCATTATTTAACATATTTTTAAAATTAAATTATTGATTATTTTTTGTTTTCTTTTACAAGAAAAGTTGTTTTTAGTTCTCAAATCTCATTTTCCTCACTATTTTTTTATAATCATGTTATAGTACTAAATATTCAACAATTGATAAACTTGATTAGCTATGATAATTGATTTTTACTTTTGATCATATTTTTCATTTATAAGATTATTTTTAAATCTTAACTATTTATACTCTCAGATTTTTTTTAAATTTCTTTTACTTCTCTCTTTTCTCTCTAAATTCGAGCTAATTATGTAATTCTGTGTATTGAAATTAATTACACACGTTTATCTCATAAATTAAAATACTTTTCTTAAAGATTTTTCATATAATTTCAATTTTTTTATTTATTCTAATAAAAAATATTGATACAGTGCTAGAACTATTTCTATATTTACTAAGAAGAATCTTTATCTCCAAATCCTTTCAATTTTAACCTTTTATAAAGTCCAAGTTTCTTTTTCTTACCATTTAATACTTTATTCAATCTACATTAGAATATCTTTTGCTGTGGTCTACTTTAGACTATTTGTTTTTTTCTTACCGTCGTCCAGACAACTCTACATCAAAACATCAAAATTATTGCTTCCATAAATCTGCATCTCAGCTATTCTATCTATGAAGCATTTTGCCAGCTATTAGAAACATTCCTTACGTATAAAAATCAAGCAAAGAGGCAAATACGAAAATAGGTGAACTCTTAAATTTGTTCCCAAGAAGTTTGACAAGGACAAATCAGTTTTTTAACAACGCAAAATTCTTATAGTACTAGTGATTCTTAAGGACTAATATGTTTATATTTATGGACTGATATAATTAATATATTCAATTTTACTAGGGATCTATTTGATTAGTTAAAAATTATGATACTAAATATAATGATTATTTTTGTTTGAATATTTTTGTTTCACATTTCATATGAAAAAAAAACAACAACACAAAATAAAATCTATAATTTTGGTTATTTAAAAAATTATGAGACAAATTTTATGATTTAACGCAAAAATTACTCAAAATGAAAATTAGTTTCAAACCTAAAATCAATTTTAAAATTTTTCTCTTACGTGAAAATAAATATGTAACAATTTAGTTAAAATTAATTTTAAAATCAATTAATTATTTAACATAAAACTAAACACACGCTAAATTAATTTGAGACTTTTTGAGGGATTAATGATGTACAGGGGTACTAGCTAGCTAGGATGGGTTGATTAGAACTTGATTTCTCTGTTATTCCTTCTCAAATTGTTTATGTGCTGTCCTTTTAAAACCACATCATTTTTATGATTTTCATGGAGTGGATTCACAATTAAATATTAAGATAGCTATTATGTAATGCTGTTTTGAATGATTAATATAAGGACAATAGAAAAGTCAAATCCGAATTGATTGTGTTAGAAAATTAAGTTTAAAAAGGAAAAAAAAAGAAAGAAAAGTGCATTCAAAATATCAGTTGGGCCCATTTAAATAAATAAATTATTTATGGGAATGTGTTAAAAAAGAATTTAAAAAGTAAAAATCCACAGTTGGTTTGCGCGTCTCTAATTCAATAGGTTTTTTTTTTCTTCGTATTTTTATTTAATCAAATATGAATCTCAGTATTAAAAACAATTGTTTAAAAAATTGATCACTTAAATTTCCAATCTTAAAAGAAGATTGAGTATTGTTATCAACCAAATGCAACTTTATGAATTATCCTTTTTTGTTACTCGCGCAAACCAAAGCCACAATGTAGTAAGGAGATGAGTCACGGCGCTGGATTGTCAGATTTCACAACACGCAGATTAGAGAGGGGTTGTTTTCTGCGAAAGGAATCGTGGCTGGGTGAAATCTAGCCACTCTTTTAAGAAACTAATTTTCTTTGTTGGTCACTCCCTTCTTTTTGTGCTCGTGACCTAGATCTTTTCTTTTGATTCATTAGCCGCAGTCAATACATTCGGTTCCAAACTTGGAATTTTCGACCCTTACTCTATTGTTCCTTGGGAAATTAGGAACATGTGAAAAAATACAGTTCAACTGTAAAAAAAAAACTTTAATTTTATTGTTAGTCATATTTATTGTGAGAGAAATACTTGCAAAGATTGATTGGCCTCTCACATGACACTTAGACATTTTTTATTGGTGAAATTTAATTTCCTCCTTTGTCATAAATCTTTTTGTATAGGATATATAGACTCTACCTTATTACAGCTTTAGATAGTTCTTCTTTTCCTATAGGGTCTTGGCTTCATGTTACCCCATGTTACCCCTTGTGTATGGATGGTGATCTACTCGAATTCAATAACCATCATACTCAGAGGTCAGTCGAGTAGGCTATTTAAATTTCGAATATCTATGTAAGGTAAGATAAAATTTTTATCTCTTAGCCATAAAATAAAAGTGTAATCTTAATATGAGAAAGTATCTTTTATTAAAGAAAGATAAGATAATTACATTATCTTTCCTTATTTACATTATTTGAAAGACAAAGATTAAGATTAGATAATCTAATTTCTTCCTATATAAGAGATCATGAGACTCAGGTTAAGATATTTTGATTCCAATTCACATACTATTAATTGTATATCTCCACACCTCTAACTTAACGTCAAAGTGTCTTTGTAAGCACTCCTAACATAGTTCATGGAGAGGCTCACAAATAAGTACCACCATGAACAGGTCTTGTCAAATTTGATAAGAATATTTAGCGTCCACTGTGGGGTCCAATAAAACTTTTTTCCAACCATAGTTACCAAGCGAATTTAATCCAAGAAGTTTCTGAATGTATGCAATCCCCTTGGATTCACAAGAACACACATCCAATGATTCTTAACTTGATTCTCCAATTTTCTTAAGGATGATATCTATTGAATTATTTGATTGCACCTATTCTAAGTCTCTTTTTTGAAGTTGTAGGAATCCTAGGTTCCATTTGTGAATTGCTAGCAAATTGCATTAGCACTAGCAAATTAAAATGCTTTTCCAAATTGGAATTTGCAATTGCTAATCATTCGTCCCAGAGAAAAAATTTGGATCATTTTGATTTTTTTGGTGGAATCAACTATGTTTTTGAAGGTGAAACCCTTGCATTGCTCCAAAATCGCAATTTCAATCCTCCAACAAGAACGAGGAGTGTGGGGATGTGATATCTAGAATGGTGGTGGAAAGAAAGGCCTGGAGTCGATGGCACATGCACTAGTCACGCCGTCACTATTTCATATGACTCTCAAGACCATGCATTGATTTTGGCTGTAAAAAGACCAAAAAGATTGAGTTATGTGGCTTAATCCAAAGACCGAAACTCACAAGATGACTCAAATATGATCGTTACACGCAATCGGCTTAGACAACAGATAACTTGGTTGAAATTTTGGCTGTAAAAAGACCAAAAAGACCAAGTTACATGACTTAATCCAAAGACTGAAACTTATGGACGACTCAAATACGACAGCTACGCTCAATTGGCTTAGATCACAAATAAATTGGCCAAAATTTTGGCTGTAAAAAAAGACTTATGAGGCCTAATCCAAAGACCAAAACCCGCAGACAGCTTAAATAAGACCGCTATGCGCAGTCGACTTAGACCACAAATAACTTGGTTAAAATTTTGACTATAAGAAGACCAAAAAGATCAAGTTACATGGCTTAATCCAAAGACTGACACCATTGATCGACTTAAAACAATTTTTTTTAACTTCTATAAGCTTTTACAGCCAGCTTCAGAGCTTAGGAGCATATGATCTACTCGAACTTGATAACCACTATACTTGGTGATCGGCCAAGTAGGCTACTCAGATCTCAAATATCTAGGTGATTTAAATAAGATAAGAGGAAAACTTTATCTCTTAGTCATAAGATATGGGTATAATCCTAATACTAGAAAATTTCTTTTATTGAATGAAAGATAAGATAATTATATTATATTTCCCTATTTACATTATCTAAAAGGAGAAGATTGAGATTAGATAATCTAATCTCTCCCTATATAAGAGACCATCGAAACTTAAGTAAGAAAATTGTGATTCCAACTCACATATTATTGTTTGCATATATCTATACTTCTAACTTGAGTGTTGGAGTGTTTTTGCATGTATCCCTTGTCACAGTTCATCTTACAAAGGAGCATCAACGTGAACAGATTTTACCAAATCTAGTAAGAACAAATGATTTTTTTTTTCTTTTGCTCTTTTCAATGAATTCGAGCAGAGGTGGAGGTAGAAAAATATAGTTGGGGGCAATTACAAGAAAATGTTAGGAAAAAATGACAAAAGAAAATTAAAAGGAATAATAATACCTAAATTACAAGTCCCTTAATTAACTCGGATTACAACATCCACTTTACTTTTGTCTAAGTTACTTTAGTTGGAAGTAATCATGGAAGGATTTGTATCAATTCATCCTTTTTAAAAAATAAAAAAATAGTCATAGACTTCTCAATCAAGAGTACACTTATTCACACTTTGCACCTCATGAATCAACTTGTTAATCAATGATCCAACTTCTTTGGATATAATCTATTTTCTTAATAATTTTTTTCTTTAAGTTAAATGTTTAATAAAATAGAAATTTATTTTTTGATCCTGATATATTTTTAGAAAAAATTATTTTTTCCCTAATAAATTCTGTTCATGTATTAGTAGTCTAATTCAAATAGACTAATAATAAATATTTTTCCTTTCACCCATTTAAGATCTCCAATATTTTTCCTTTCACCCATTTAAACATTAGTATTTTTGGTTTTGACTTTTTAAAGTATTTGAAAATATATAAAGTGAAAAAGTTAAAATATATTTACTTTTAATTTGAATAAAAATTATTTTAATTTGTAAACTCAATTCACTTTAAATTAAGAGTTTAATTTCAATACATCATCAATAAAAATGTTATGTTATAAATTAATTATAAATAATATAAGATCTTTATATAAACAATTCACATTATGTCACCTCGATTTTATCCAAACCAGTCAATTTTTCCTCCAATAGATATTCCTATTAACAAGTTAATTTTTTTAATAGATTATTAACAAGTTATTTAACTCACAAATATAATCCTTTCCCCTTCAACATTCCTTATTCTTTATCTACATTTATTGCAAATGCTAAACAACTCATAAGCAATAGTTAATTATATAAGAAAATCATCCACAAAAAAAATTATATAAGTAACTATCTAAAAAAGGAAAATATTAATAACCATGTTAAATAAATTTATTAAGGAAATAAAAGTAAACAAATATTTAATAAATTAGTTCTATACTTTTATTTTAAAATATAATATGTTGTTTAAAATATAAGTAAATATCTAATATTACATTAGGAAAATTACATATATTTTTTTCTTAAAAATAGATAAGTAATTTATTTTAAACTAATACATTAGGAAAATTTTAATAACTATGTTGAATATATTTATTAAAATAAAAGTAAAAAGTATTTAATAAATTAGTTATAGAAATATATTTTAAAATATAGTGTTATTTAAAATATAAGTAAATATCTAATATTACATTATATATTTATGAAAGTTTAAATCATGAAAAGTTGGCATATATTATTAGGAGGCTTAAATATGTTGTTTGCCACTCATAAGTTTTTGCATTTTATTTTTGGCACTTAATATTTTTTTTATTAGGGACCAACAACCAAATAAAAAATTTATTTGGGTCCAAAAAGTTATATTTTTATTAGAGATGAAAAATAAGAATTGAAATTTATCGAATTCAAAAATAGATTTAAACAAGATAATATTAGACGATTAAAATTCAGACTGGTAAATTTTAGATTTTAGAAAAAGTATTACTTCACAAAGGTTAACCATAATATCGATTGATCTTATATCATAATATAATAAATGTTTTTGATAAACATGCTCAAGATACTTATTACAAAAATTCTAATATGTATTTTTTTAATGATTTAATTGTAAAATTCATCGTTCAACTTTTATTACATTAAAAAATTTATCACTCAACTTTTATTTTTGTAAATTTTATTCTCAAAATTTTCAATTTCTACGTATTCTATCACGATTGACGTGGGACAAAAAAAAGTTAAAGATAAAATACAATGACATCATTTAGTTACAAACGTGATGATAAAATACACAAAAATAAAAAATTTAGATGGTAAAATTTATAAAATATTGAAAGTTCAATGACAAGATTTGTGAAAAAAAACTTGAATGGTAAAATTTCCAAAATTATGAAAGTTGAGTAATAAAATTTGCTGAAATAAAATTGTAGTGATAAAATTTTTAAAATAATAAAAGTTTTGTGATAAAATTTGCTATTAAGTCTGGTTTAATATAATGTTGATATTATAATTGGTTGTCTCATATAAGTTTTGACAATGATATCAATTTGTTTTTTGGTGTTTTAGGGTGATCAAATTGGTTGTCAAACAATTAATTTCAATAATGATGATTTGTAAATAGAAGCAAAAATAAGTCTAGTCAAGTTAGACTTTACTAGGCATGAGCCTCAACTAGGTTAAAAATAGATGACTTGAGTCTGACTTAGTCAAAGGTTTTTTTAAGGCATGAGCCCCACATACATAAAAGACTAGCATGGTGTACAAACCTATTTTATCAGCTTTGTTTGTGATAGTTAACATTTATGATATAAACATATTTTAAGGTTTAATATAACATTTATGATCTTATTTAAAAATATATTTGCAATAAAACATTGAAATACACATACATTTATTTTTCAATAAATTTAATTATAAAATTTAACTTGACTTTTTATGTAGATCAACATGATTAGCATTTAAAAGAAAAGTATATAATATTTTAATAAATTATAACAAGTTTAATATAATAATAATACTCATAATGAATAATTATTTATAATTTTTAAATAAGTAAACCTATTAGACTTAAATGATTTTTTAAATGACGTAAAACATGACATATTTAACTAAATAGGTTTTCCTAAAAGTCTTAACTTCACCTATTTTCTAAGTTGGGCCATAGACTCCTGTTGAATAATCTCTCATATTTCCACCCCTATTCATAAACAAAAAGTAGTTATGAGTTTTACATATTAAAATAAGAATTAAAAAAGAAAAAAAATGCAATTAATAAGTTCTAACAATGTGTGAATATACCGTTAAGTAAAACAATGTGTGAATATCATAATTGAGAGAAGATCGGAAATAGAAGAAAAATTTAAAAAGATTGTGTTGATAGGGGTGAATTAGATAAAAAAGAAATTAAAAGGTGACGAGTCCCACTTAAAAAAAATCCAGGCCTGGAAATATTGGCTTGCTCACGTGTGTAGTGCTTCATCAAACAAATGTGCATTTTTTAGTTGAAAAACAACGATTGTTGGTTAAAGAAATATTTTATTTTATTTTTATTTCTCGATTCCTTCATTCTTCTTTATTTCTCTTAAAATAGACGTTTTTGTATGTACTCAATTTGCATCTATTTTCATTTAATTAATTTCTTTCTTTCATATTTCTATTCATTATATTTCTCATTTATTTATTTTTTTCCTATCAAACACATTCTTAATTTTTGATTTAAATCAACATTTATTGGATAATCAACGCTCTTACAAACAAAATTACTCACACTCACAAGAGATACAAAAATTACAAAAATAATAACAAACACAAGAATTGTCTAAAAATATATTTCACTATCACAAAAATATTATAAGATTGTAATTCACTCTAGTGTATCACTCTACAACCCCTAGTACTCCAATGATTATAAGAAATAAATGATTACAAGAAATAAGACTTCCACCTAAAGACACTTTTCTCTCAATAAGGCAACTTTGTTTCAATCTCTCTTCTCACGGAGTCTCTCCATGTGTTATTTTTCGACTAAATCTTTTCTCTATTTATAGTAAAAGATTCTTACCAACTATAATAAATAAGTTTTCTTGGAAGTTGAAACAAAAACAACTTCCAATATATCCATTTAAATAATCTTCATATAGTAAAATACAATTTTCCACTTTATATTTAAGTCACCTAAATCTTACTGATAAAAATTCAATTCTCAATATACATCTATCTTATCTTTTGACTTGAAACTCTGCACCATTTTGATTTTGAGATAAAATTAACTGTTTCCTATAGGTTTTTATACATACTGTTGCCATAGTCTTTTTGAATAAACTTTTCCTATAGTTTATACGTAGATAATCTGAACTACACAGTTATTTAATGAAAAAGTGTTTTGAAAGTCTTGTTAATGTAAATATATCCCATTCGTCAAAGAAATGGAATATAAAAAAGTTAGTTTGTTGACTGTAAAACATTATTAAAATTTTCTTTCCTTAAAAATGTTTAATATTGTGCGGGTTTGCATCTAACTTGACCCATGAGCAAGATACAAATAGTACCCACGATTTTTTATTTACTTATTATTTAATAATCTGTGCGATGGGACAAAAACTAAAAAGAAACCGTTTCTGACCATTGTATCTATTGACATTGTAGTAGGCAAAAATACATACATAAATTGATATATATTCCATCCATTTCCTTCTAGTTAAAGAAACCGAGATTCGTCAAGCCCCAGCTCTTTCCAATTTTTTTAAAAATAAACTAGAAACCACCAATTGAGGATTCTGGTTATCTTGAGCTTTGATGCACCATTCTGTCGTCCATCAATTGCGAAAAGTGAACGAAAAGAATATAAATCAGGGCACACACCCACACCCTTCCATCTCCCTCCACTGATCTGTCCACGCTTAACACCGGTCAATTGTGCTACAATTGAAACCCCTTGATATATCTTTTTCTTTAAAAAAATTTATCCCACACTTGGAAAAATACCAAAAGAGAGACTGGTAAATTTCCCCAGAAGCCTTTGGACAACACAAATTTATTTAATTGTTTTCCTAGCGACAGAAAGTTCACAATAATAAAGAATCTTTGCCACCTTTCCTTTAAGTGCAATTTGTGAGGATGTTAACCAAGTCCAAAGACTCCGCTGCTAATCACCTTAGGGTGTTGATTCCACTTCCACTTATGCATCTGGTACTCCCTTTCCACGCTAAATGTGTGCACTAGAAACTTGGGAACGATTGGACCCTCGGTGTTTCCAAGCCATTAGGAGGTCAGTGAAACATATACCAAAGTACCATCACCTCTTGCAAGGAGAGTCTTAGGTTTGTATCTCGTGAATGAAAAGAAAAACATATATAATTGAAAGAAGCGATTATGCTAATATTGATTAGTCAAATTTTTTTATATAAATTAGTTATTAGTAAAACCGCACATCAATAACATACTGGTTGGTTCAAGTGAAACTAAATTTGATTTCTCCTTAATCAAGGTTGGATTGAATTTGGTGAATGAAAGAAAAAGATGTGATTGAAAAATGAGATTTTCTAAAGATAATAGTTAGATTTTGCAAAAAAGATTAATCATTAACCAAATCACACATCAAATAAAGTCAAATCTTGGACGGTCTCAAGTGCTTAGTGTGGAACTGGCTAGCGATAACTGCGCCTGATTATTATCATAAAAACAGTTTCAGTCAACCACGCCCTTCAATAGGTCCCACACCGAGAACCCCTTCACCGTTCATTTTTCTTCCTTCGTTGCTGCACCCCTTAATATGTAAGGCCACCTTGGTTAGTCCAATTTGAGATGTCAAGCGAAATCAAACCAATCTTTTTATCTCCACCCTTTTTATTTGGGAATAATAGTAATAGTAGTAGTAATAATAAGCACTTCAAGGCTGTGAAGCCTTGAAGGTGCATCAACACTTGTGCCAACACAAGATATGAAGCTCTCTGTTTTACTTCTGGTGTTCCTCACGGTTCTTGCTGCCACAAGGCCTAGCCTTGTAAACTGTAGGGTCCTTTCTCCACAAAAAAACACAGAGAAGGCCCCTCATGAGCCTCTCAAAGTGATTCGATTTCTCATCAATTTAGTGATGGCAGAGAAGGCCAACACTAGTGAGGGTAATATGAGCAACAGGGTTTTGGCTGAGAACAAATTCCAAACCATGTCTTCAGGGCCAAGCAGAAGAGGTTCAGGTCACTAGCATCATGTTTCAGTTAATCACTATCACTTTTTTTTTTTTGTCTCTTTACACGGTTGGATTCACATGATGGAGAGCATCTTTGTACATGAACTATATATATGGAAAGTGTAACTTCTGTCTATAAGTATTTATGCGTTGAATTTTTAGAAGAAGAAAAAGTATATTGGTGGAAAAAGATCGAATTTGGCAGTGTATGGCAATTTGTAAGCTTGTAGTACCATAAAGATTGAAGTTCTTGCATTGATAGTATATAGAAGGGTGATTTTAGTGAGTGTTCAAACTCCCAAGATCGTTTGTTCTTATTGGTATAGAATTGATTTTTCAATTGACTTGATTTGTTTAATTGTTAATTTAGAAATCAAAGTAAATTTCATTATGTATTTGACAGAGTGAAAATTCTGAGCACTCCATAAACTTACCCTGTAAAGAGTATTAGCGCATGTTTGGTTTGGCATCCACTATTCATGTTCATGTCAAATTTAGATAAAAATTAACGTAAAAGCAACTAATAGTTAGTTAGGATTGCAAGTATTGATGTTATAATCCGTTAAAGTAGGTGCCACCAGTACCACCATGTGGCAGTAACAACTTTTTGAAGAGGAAATGAAATCATTTTCATGCCACTTAACTTGTTGAATCATTTTCTTTATATGATCAAGCGAGAGTTATATGATCCCGTGGTGCATGTGATGTAAGCGATAAATTCAAATCAGCATGGAGACTAAGCAAAGCACCAAACCCATCAAAATCAAATGGCCATGGCCAAATTTCCTGTTCTTGAGGAGAAAAAGGTTACATTACAGCACTTGTAGTTGGTTACTAAACTATGACAAGGTAGTTGACTATATCTTGTGAGATCCAATCTTGTGTTTGCAGATCAATATTAATAATCAGGTCCTATGGTTGATGAATAATGGACTATTAATTCCTGTGTCAATCTGTCCCCGCTAAAGAATTTCGAATTTAATTAACAACTAAAACTTCATAGTGTAGCTTCGACGAAATTGTGAAAAGTTAGACCCTCTTTACTTGAATTCAACATGAACTCCACTTTAGTATGAACGCAGTCATACTATACATTTTTGTTCCGGAAATTCAAGTCATTAATTATAGTTCTAAATTTTTATTGAATCAAATGTTTTAGCTTTCTAATCACTGCATCTCTTATCTTTGCTTAACTGCAATGCAAACAAGAAATGACGATAAACAAATTAATATGATGAAATGCCGGGGGTGAGAAAGTGATTTAACTGTGGATGAACATATAATGAGTGATTAATGATTCTTAATTACTGGAGTCCGTGTAAAGAATATTCTCATGAATCTCTTAACTCCGTGTAGATTGTTTACCTTTTACTAAATTGAGGAAATATATTCTCCAATGCGCGTGCAAGTTGACAAAGAACAACATACTGTAGTAATCTAAAGTCTATAGTTATATTTTATATATAAAAAAGTGTATAGTTATATTAAAACTGTCCAAAAGTTAGACACATGTTAGTATTGTGTCAAATACTCAAATCCCCTCTTCCTCCCTGCACACCCTCTCTCTGCATTCTTCATTTTTATTTTTATTAAAACTAAAATTGGGTTGCTTTTTCACTTCTCCGACTGAGCCATAGGCCATAGCACGAGTTGATTGTCTTGAAAAAAAGAAGCAAAGACAAGAAAACGATCCTAGGTAGCCAGGCTATCTATGGCAAATAATGAGTGAGACAAATCAATTAAAAATTAACATTTCAAGCAGCTACACCAAATAAGCATTTAACCATTTTCCACCTATATGGCTTAATCAAGATGATTTTTTCTTTTCTTTTCTATGCAGAAATCAAAGACAAGTATTAGGGTGTTTACAATAATTCTCTCAGTCTGCTCCATGAACTGAGTTAGACTCTTTTATTGGAAGAGCTTTTCATTTATCAGTCCAGGACGATTTAATTTCACCAATTATTAATTTAATAATTGTACCCTTACAGTGGTATGTCAACCAAGTTTTTATATTTTAAGTCTCTTCTCACTATAGTGCTTAAGGATGAGAGTCTCTCTACTCTTATGGTTGTATGCCAATCGAGAGCTTTTATTGTAGGAAAAATGGTGTTCAAAAAACACACCCGAGACTCACCTCTATTCGTCAACAATTTTAACAACTGGACAAATAAGAAATGAGAAGTGATATTGAAATTTTTTAACATGCAGCCCAAGACTCTATTTATAGCACGCTAACGATACCAAATTTCTGAATCAAATCAAAATCATTATTGATAATATCTTTTTTTAAGCTATATTATTTCTTGTTACCTTTTATTGCTAACCATTTAGCAATTAAAATTGAAATAATAATTGACCAAGTCAAATTTGTATCTAGCCGCCTTTTCAACCCAAATTCCAGATACAAAATCATACATGTTTGTTTCTCTTCTTTCACCAAATCTTTCATATTATTTATATTTTCAGTGCTAGCAAAAATATAATAATATTTCACCTTTTTGAAATCAATTAATCATTTGATCATATTAAATTCTCTAATTTAATTAATCATCAAATATTAAAATAATTTATTTAACAGAGATTAGAACACTCATTTGTGTGCGACCTCGTAGGTTCAATACTAAACCGGTAATATATTAATCAAATTAATATACTAATCAAGGTAGGCGTCTAGTAACATTCCTTAACGTTTGGATAGCAAGAAGTAACATTTTACTTTCAAGAATCATTAGAAGAGTAGTGTAATAATTTCTTCCATCTTTACAGCTCTGGGTTAACTCTAGAGTATGGTATTACTGTCAAACCCTTTTGAGTTAACTCATAATGACTTAAGAAACTCATTTCTTCTTTCATTTAATTTTTCTGGCCAGGATATAATTTTATTCATAGAGCTCAAATTCATTACCAAGAGTTGATGGATTCCTTCTTGATTAATCATTAATTCTACAGGTATTTAATCATATCCAATATCAATTCAACAAGTGCTCTAAAGTATTAGGTGTCTGGAATCAAAATACAACAAATAACCTGTTAATTACTATGACAATCTTAGGTCAAAGAAAGCTATTATACCTCTTCTTGAGAATTTTCTATTGGCAGTTTATGATAAATTTTAACCATTAAAAAATTTCAATTGAATCAGTTCAATGATCACATCAACATGTGACTCATCTATATATGCAAATTAATAAATAAGATCTATTAATATTTATCCAATAAATACTATCACATATATATTAATCTATCTGGATTATTGATATCCTATTTACAATAATTCTTGTAGAAGCAAAGCTTCATGGTGAATCAAAGATGATTCAAAGGTGTTTTGATGATAACAATGATGATAACAAAAGATGATGACAAAAAACTCAAAGATCAATCAAAGAACAACTTAAGTGAATCAAGAATAATTCAAGAGTTCAAGATAAGAATCAAGAAGAATTCAAGACTTAAGAAGAAAGTTTAGAGTCAAGAATCAAGATTCATGGTTCAAGATCTCAAGAATCAAGATCAAGATTCATGAATCAAGAGAAGGCTTAATCAAGATAAGTATGAAAAGTTTTTTCTCAAAAATTGAGTAGCACATGATTTTTCTCAAAACATGTTTACCAAAGAGTTTTTACTCTCTGGTAATCGATTACCAGATTATTGTAATCGATTACCAGTAGCAATATTGTTTTGAAAAAGTTTTCAAATTGAATTTACAACGTTCCAATTAATTTCAAAAAGTTGTAATCGATTACAATGTTTTGGTAATCGATTACCATTGCCTTTGAACATTGAAATTCAAATTCAAATATGAAGAGTCACATCCTTTCACATAAAAGTTTTGTGTAATCGATTACACTGATTTGGTAATCGATTACTAGTGATTGTTTCTGAATAAAATCAAAAGATGTAACTCTTCAAATGGTTTTTGACTTTTTCAAATTGGTTTTAAGTTATTCTAAAAGTTATAACTCTTCTAAATGGTCCTCTTGACCAGACACGAAGAGTCTATAAAAGTAAGGCTTTGTTTTGCATTTTAAATCTATCTTTTCCAATTCATTTTTAATACAAGCAATTTTCCACATTAATTTCTGAGTCTCTTTGAACTTCTTATTCTTCTTCTTTGTACCAAAAGCTTTATGAAGTTTTCTGGTTTTCCAAACCTTGAAAACTTGTGCTATTCATCTTTTTCATTCCCTTCTCCCTTTGCCAAAAAGAATTCGCCAAGGACTAACCGCCTAAATTCTTTTTGTGTCTCTCTTCTCCCTTTTCCAAAAGCACAAAGGACTAACCGGCTGAATTCTTTTGTGTCTCCTTTCTCCCTTGTCAAAGAATTCAAAACGACACAGTCTAAGAATTCTTTTGATTCTTCCCTATCCCTAATACAAGAGTGTTCAAAGGATTAACCGTCTGAGAATTCTTTTGTATCCCCATTCACAAAGTATCAAAGGTTTAACAGCCTGAGATCTTTGTCTTAACACATTGGAGGGTACATCCTTCGTGGTACAAGTAGAGGGTACATCTACTTGGATTTGACTGAGAACAAGAGATGATATATCTCTTGTGGATCTGTTCTAGTGGAGGGTACATCCACTAGGGTTTCAAAGAGAACAAGGGAGGGTACATCCCTTGTGGATCTTTGCTTGTAAAAGGATTTTTACAAGGTTGAAAGAAATCTCAAGGACCGCAGGTCGCTTGGGGACTGGATGTAGGCACGGGTTGTTGCCGAACTAGTATAAAAAATCTTGTGGGTTTGTTTCCTTCTTTCCTACTCTTTTACTTTCCGCTGTGCATTTAATTTCCGCTTTTACTTTCTGTTAAGTTTCTCTTCTACTCCTCATTCTCTTAACAATTTAGTAAAAGTCTTAGAAGAGTAATTTTTAATTAGTAAAGGTTTAGAAATAATTAGTTCAACCCCTTTCTTAATTATTCTGAGGCCACTCGATCCAACAAGTGGTATCAGAGTAGGTTTCTTGTAGAAAGTTTAACAACTTCAAGAATAATGGCCTCTGTAGATTTTTTTTTCAAAAGTGATTTCAAGAATAGGTCATTCCAAGATCATGATGAAGACCAAGTCAACTTGTGTCTCATGACTAAATCTCATGAGAACAACAAAGAAGATTATGTAAGGAAGAAGTGGTAAATCGACAGTGAATGTTCCAAGCATATGATGGGAGATGTATCCAAGTTTACAACCATTTCCCCCAAGAAAGGTGGACATGTTACATACGGCAACAACAATATTAGTAAAATCTCAAAAGAGGTAACATCTAAGTCATCTCTATGAATTAAGGTATAAGTAGTATTTTCAGTTAATTTATTTTTGTGGCTAATAGAAAATAGTTGTTGAAATTGTTTGATTGTGTTTACAATGTTTAATTAACTATATTTAGTTTTAATTTTGAATATACATGATTAATTGAATTTTTTTTAATGCTTGAATTGCTTATGTTTTGTTTGTTTTGACATGACAGGATAATTGAATTAAGTAAATAATTACCATGATATGTGTTGATAATTGTTATTTGATACTTAAATTTCAGTGTTTAATTCTCTAGTAATCGATTACCACTATGTGTAATCGATTACAATAGAATAGACTTAGTTCTATAAATTGAAGATAAGTTCAAAATTATTTGATTATGTTAAAATTTATTATGATTAATTAACTATATTTAGTTTAAATAATTTCAATATACATGATTGATTTTTTGTCTTTGGTAATTGTGTCCAAGTAGTTGGAAGTTTGAAAATTAAAATTTGGAAGTTATTGGAAGTTGAAAGTTGAAAGTTGAAAATGAAAGTGGAAGTTATTGGAAGTTGGAAGTTGAAAAAGGAAGTAACTGGAAGTTGAAATTTAAAATTTAAAATTTGAAATTGAAATTTGAAATTTTTTAAATTTGAATTTTTTTTAAAAGTATTGTGCATAGTTAGTTGATTATTAATTAAATTTAATTAATTTGAAATATTTGATGATTGATTGTGCTTAAAAGCTATGTTGATTATTTTTTATAATATATATTTTTAAAATGATTATGCATGATTTTTGATGTGATATGTGATTAGTCATTTATGAATGGTTATGTATGACTTTATATCTCTTGTATGATTCTTGCATAATTTTTAAATATGACATGTGAATTACTTGCTTAAAGTTCATTCATAAAGTTTTTCAAAATCCATTATGTTATATTTATTTATTTTTATATAAGAATTTTCATATATAAAGTATCTTTTTGATTTTGAAAAATGTGTTATCAAGCATGAGCATGATAAAGATATTGAGCATGTAGGTTTCAGAAAAAATAATGATTACATGATTGATTGAGTTCTTTAAAATTTCTAAGTTTTTAAATTATCTTTAACAAATCTGAATGTTTAATAATGCTTGTGATCTATATCCTTCAATCCTTGTATAATTCTTGTTTGATATGTTTGAATTACTTGATTGATTGTTCAAAATATTTTTTTATGCTTTTCAAAATTATTATATTTTATTTCAAATAAAATTATTTTAATGTGATGAAACCTTCTATGTTAATAAAAAAAAACTCATCTTGGTAAGTGTTGATAGTCAATTAGCACTTAGTCTTATGAAAAAGGTGACTGTGTTTTAAAATTTGTAGATACTAAAAACCAACTTGTAGACATCTTCACAAAACCACTAACCAAAGACTCTTTTTGCACCATTAAAAGAGAATTAGGACTTCTAGATGCAAGTGACTTAGACAAATGATTTGTGTTTTGATGACTTATGACTTATTTGTTATTGATGCACATATGCTTCTATTATAATGTGAGAATAATTTATTATCTTGTTTGATTTCTATAAGCTTCTCTTTTCTTGTTTAATGATTATATTTTGTTTTTAATCCTTGTATTTGGGTATGTTTTTAATGACATTTGAGCACTTAGTATTTCTTTTTAATATTTGTTTAGTATGACTGAACATGATGATTATATTTACTTTCTCTTGGTTGCTTATGGTTATGACTTTTAAACTTAATTATTTTGATAATATATAATCAGTGGTATGTACTTTTATTTGGTTATTATGAATGACTTTCTGGATTATATGACATTCTATGAAGTATTATATTTCTAGTGTGATGAATGGTTATGATATCTTGTTTGATTGTTTTCTATTCTCGTGTATTTGGCTATATTATTATGACATTTGAACAAATTAGTATTTCCTTTATTTGCATGGTATGATTGAACAATTATGAATTATGATATATGACTGTGATTTTTCTATATATTTGATCTAGTCATGTTTCTTGCTTCATGATTAGTTTATATATTTTCATGATTGGTTTATATTCTTCAATGTATGCCTTGTGAATGATTAATAATATATGTTTGTCTTATACTTGTTACGCACTTTGGTTTTTTGTTGATGCCAAAGGGGGAGAGAAATGGGATTAAATCAAGAACTCACATGAGTAACCAATTTAATTTTAAGATAAGCACAAATTCAAAAATAAAGGGAGAGAATTTATGTGAGTGATCGACTAGGAAAAAATGTGTGTGTGTTTCTTGATTTCAGAAGTTGTCATCATCAAAAAGGGGGAGATTGTAGAAGCAAAGCTTCATGGTGAATCAAAGATGATTCAAAGGTGTTTTTATGATAACAATGATGATAACAAAAGATGATGACAAAAAACTCAAAGATCAATCAAAGAACAACTTAAGTGAATCAAGAACAATTCAAGAGTTCAAGATAAGAATCAAGAAGAATTCAATACTTAAGAAGAAAGTTTAGAGTCAAGAATCAAGATTCATGGTTCAAGATCTCAAGAATCAAGATCAAGATTCAAGACTCAAGATTCATGAATCAAGAGAAGGCTTAATCAAGATAAGTATGAAAAGTTTTTTCTCAAAAATTGAGTAACACATGATTTTTCTCAAAACATGTTTACCAAAGAGTTTTTACTCTCTGGTAATCGATTACCAGTAGCAAAATTGTTTTGAAAAAGTTTTCAAATTGAATTTACAATGTTCCAATTAATTTCAAAAAGCTGTAATCGATTACAATGTTTTGGTAATCGATTACCATAGCCTTTGAAAATTGAAATTGAAATTCAAATATGAAGAGTCACATCCTTTCACATAAAAGCTTTGTGTAATCGATTACACTGATTTGGTAATCGATTACTAGTGATTGTTTCTGAATAAAATCAAAAGATGTAACTCTTCAAATGGTTTTTGACTTTTTCAAATTGGTTTTAAGTTATTCTAAAAGCTATAACTCTTCTAAATGGTCCTCTTGACTAGACATGAAGAGTCTATAAAAGCAAGACTTTGTTTTGCATTTTAAATCTATCTTTTCCAATTCATTTTTAATACAAGCAATTTTTCCACGTTAATTTCTGAGTCTCTTTGAACTTCTTCTTCTTCTTCTTTGTACCAAAAGCTTTCTGAAGTTTTCTGGTTTTCCAAACCTTGAAAAATTGTGTTATTCATCTTTTCCAATCCCTTCTCCCTTTGCCAAAAAGAATTCGCCAAGGACTAACCGCCTGAATTCTTTTTGTGTCTCTCTTCTCCCTTTTCCAAAAGCACAAAGGACTAACCGGCTGAATTCTTTTGTGTCTCCCTTCTCCCTTGTCAAAGAATTCAAAATGACACAATCTGAGAATTCTTTTGATTCTTCCCTATCCCTAATACAAAAGTGTTCAAAGGACTAACCGCCTGAGAATTCTTTTGTATCCCCATTCACAAAGTATCAAAGGTTTAACAGCCTGAGATCTTTGTCTTAACACATTGGAGAGTACATCCTTTGTGGTACAAGTAGAGGGTACATCTACTTGGGTTTGACTGAGAACAAGAAAGGGTACATCTCTTGTGGATCTGTTCTAGTGGAGGGTACATCCACTAGGGTTTCAAAGAGAACAAGGGAGGGTACATCCCTTGTGGATCTTTGCTTGTAAAAGAATTTTTACAAGGTTGAAAGAAATCTCAAGGACCGCAGGTCGCTTGGGGACTGGATGTAGGCAAGGATTGTTGCCGAACTAGTATAAAAACTCTTGTGTGTTTGTTTCCTTCTTCCCTACTCTTTTACTTTCCGCTGTGCATTTAATTTCCGCTTTTACTTTCTGTTAAGTTTCTCTTCTACTCCTCATTCTCTTAAAAATTTAGTAAAAGCCTTAGAAGAGTAATTTTTAATTAGTAAAGGTTTAGAAATAATTAATTCAACCCCTTTCTTAATTATTCTGAGGCCACTCGATCCAACAATTCTATGATCAAGAACAGTTTAGATTAAAATTAGAACAAACTTGTTTCTCATTATCACAATCTCTATTATAATAACAAGTCTTTAATTTTAATCAAGGACATTATCAAATGAACCATTTAATCAAATAGTGAAATATGACAATAAAATAATACTTTATTATTAAAATTAGAATTGATTACATGATGACTTGGATCGTGGATATACAAATTTATTCCCAACATTTATATGTTAAGCCTCTTCTCGCTAACATGTTTGAGTCCAAGCACCTTCATGGTCATATGTCAACCGAGCTATTTAGATCATCCATCGACCTCATTAGCTCAATAGCCAACCAACCTATTAACATGTGAGATCATGTTACTCGTCGCTATTATAATTGCTTAAAGGTGTGTCTCTAAAGATCTTGGAAAAACGATCAAATCACTAGTTAAGTTAAAACAACCCTCAATTGAGTCATGCATCCAATATAATTAAATATGTAAGAAAATATATTCAAATAACAACACATAATTTATATGAATTTAGAACATAAATCATGTTGGTTAAGATTACTTACTTGTTGAAGAGTTATCAATGGATTTGCAAAAATTATTGCGCTACATGAATCCTTGAAACTGAGTAGTCAAATCTTCCTTCATCTCATCACACGCTTCAAATTTTAGGGTTCTCACTAGGGTAAACCCTAGAGAACAATCGAATGTTGTCCCAGCGAAATGGACCTAGCTACACTATTTAATAACCTTAGGCACCTTCCATTATATGTCAAGTGGTTAGACCTACATTGTTTCTCACACATGTCAAACTTATGTGTTTAAAGTCATTAAACAATTAATCATATTATTAGGGAGCTTAAGTATCATCAAGTAGATCATAATATATGTCTATTTTTTACAAAACAAAACGTTACAATTAATTATAGCCCACAAAAATTTATGGAAAAATTCCAACAAAATACCCACCAATCCAAGATTTTCAAGTGTAATTGTGATTTTATCACATTTTTTAATATTGCAAAGAAAATATAGATAAATACAACTGACGTGGTAATAATTTTGCATTGCGAATATATACACTAAAAAAACTTTAACATTATGATTGAAATTACTGTTTTTAAAACCTTAAACCAACTGATCAGGAATTACAGTGTCAACAACAATACTTATCACGATTGGGGTTATTGAGCAGCCTTATGTGGGGGATTTTTCTTTATGCACCTAACAAATTTCTTCATACACCCAACAATGAAAGTTAAAAACCAAAAATACCCTTATGTATATAGATTGTTAAAAATATATTTTATGAAATAATTTAAAATTAATGGCCCATGTAGGTTTTAAATTTGTGAATTTTTTTTATTAGCACAACGCTCTAACCAATCCAACTAATAGGTTAATTATATTAAAAAATAATTAATAGCGTTATATATAACACTATAATTTCTAATGTATATTTAATATACATATAAGTTTACATAATACATTTTATAACAATTAATTTTGATCTAATGATGTACTTTTTACATATATAAATTTTTATTAGACCTATGATTTTTATTTAAAATTTACATATGTAAAAAAATACATCATTAGATCAAAATTAATTGTTACAAAAAATAGTATGTAAACTTATATGCGTATTATATATACATTAGAAATTTTAATGTTATATATAGTGAAGTTAATTATTTTTTTTAACATAATTGATCAATTAGCTAAATTGGTTGAAGTATCGTGCTAATAACGTAAAAGTTACAGGTTCGAGACATGTATGAATCATTAATTTTAAATTATTTTTTAAAACATATTTTTAATAATCTATATGGTCCATACTTGACAATCTGTATAGGTTATATGTAAGGACAGTGTTGAAATTAAAGAAATATTAAATGATTGAATGATGTATATGAGTTTTGGTGGTGCAAGAAGAAAATCCCTGTGTAGAGGGCTGTTTTGGTGAACCACAAGTCCACAACACAACTTGAGTATTTGGTTCCATATTTTAGAATATTTCTTTTTGTACCCCTGTTTTTTTCTTTATACGAGCGTAGTTTTATTGTTTTGAAATTTATTTTTGGGAATTATTACAAACTTAATCATCAAAATTGGAATTGTAAAATTATATAAAGGTATATATGAAAATTGAATTATGAAATTATAAGTAATAAAAAAATAGCATTCCAAAATTATGTTTTCATCTTTGTTCTTCCCTCGGTGTCACTTTTAAGTCTATTTCGATGTAAATAGAATAAAAGAAAATAGAAATGAAAGATATACAATAAAAATATCAATTTTTGACTTTTATCATTTGAGAAGAGAAACAATAATTAAATAAGTTATTTTCATGATACTCATCAATTTTGTTTTTTCAAATTGGAATGAAATAAGTAAGAGGAAAATGATGTTTTTCTTCTTCATTATTTTGCTCTAAATTTTATAATATATATTTGTTAAAAATAATAAATAATTTTATGTTAAAATAATATATTAACAATTTTTTTAATTAATATAAAAATATGTTTCATATAATTTCTTTTTTTGTCTACCTATATCTATTCTATTAGTAATTAATATAAAAATATGTTTCATATAATTTCTTTCCGTTTTACGAACGGTACCTAAATGCAAGGCATTAACTTTCTACAACGACACCTGATATGAATTCCCTACCAACACACGGCCTACACTACACTCGCATGACGGAATGATTAAATAATTGTGAATTTTGATTTACGATACGCTGTAAATCCCAACATCGATGACATTCTCCAGGAAGCGTTCATAGACGAAATGGGAAAGCTAGTGATATGTGTTAGTCGTCGAAAGCAAAGATCGATGCAACCTCTGGAAATTACATTTCCATAATGTAAGATTTTTCACATTTCCAACATTTATATTTAAATTCTTAGACTTAATATTTCTGAAACTTTGATTTTTAATGGCATGTGAAAATGTGAATGAAGTATGAATATGAGAATGAGTTTATGAAACTAAGTTCACATTATGTGATGAGTGCTCCTGAATTTGAGGTCAGGGCTACCTCCAGAAAGCAAGGTAAGAAGTGGAATTCTGAGTATTTTTCATTGCCTTCCTCATTGTCAATACATGTATTTATAGCAAAAAAGGAAATATTATTCTAACATCCCTGCTCACTGCAGAAGGCGCAATCCTAACAAATTGAATATTCCATAGGGGAGACGCACAAGACAATCACTAACAAAAATCAGAAAGCAAGATCCTACAGAGGAAGGCTAATCCTACTAACAGGTAATTCCCTAAACTACCCTTGACTTGCTTAGTGAATGTAATCCTCCCAGCCTAATGGGTTCTTCGCAATTCGTTTGGGCCTTGTTGCTGCTGTGCTATCATTCCTCACGTCATCAAGAAACACCTTGTCCTCAAGGTGGTACTGAGTCATGAGTTCAGCGCAATTCTCCCACGGGGAGTCTTCAGGTTGCAAACCGGCCCATTGAACCAGAACTAACAGCTGTGGGGGAAGGGATTGTTTTGTAGTGATGGGGCCCTGATGAAGTTTAAGTTTTGAGCAGTGGAAGATAGGATGGATTTTGGCTGATGGAGGTAGCGCCATGCGATATGCTACCTTGCCCACAAAGTCAGTGATCTAATAGGGGCCGTAGAAACGTTTGCTCAACTTCTGATACTTATCAGCTATGGAGGTCTGGCGGTAAGGTCGCAACTTCACATAGACCCAATCCTCGATATTGAAAGTGGCTTCACGACGATGAGTATCTACAAGTTGTTTCATCTTCACTTGAGTACATTCGAGTTTCTGACGAAGGGTCTCGAACAAATGTTGGCGAGAGGAAAGGAGAAAATCCACTGCTTCCATTGAAGATGATCCAGGAAGATAGTCTGTAATTGTCGGCGGTGGCTTGCCATATGTGACCTCAAAGGGAGTGAGGTTGGTTGATGAGTGACATGTGGTGTTGTAGCCCTATTCAGTGAGACTGAGAAACTTATCCCATTGTGTTGGTTTCTGATGAACAAAGCTACGCAAATATTGCTCCAACACACGATTGAGCACCTTCGTCTGATCATCGATTTGTGGATGGTAGGCGGTGCTCATTCGTAGTTTTGTGCCGCAAAGCCGAAAAAGTTCCTTCCAAAATTTGCTGATGAAGATAGGATCCCGATAAAAAATCAGACTTCGAGGAAACCCATGAAACTTGCAAATCGAGTCAATGAAAAGCTGGGCCACTGTGTGAGTTGTGAAATGGGAGGGAAGAGACCCAAAATGGGCTCCTTTGGAGAAACGATCCACTATAGTCATGATAACAATGGCTCCCTGAGAATTGGGAAGGCCGGTAATGAAATCCAGAGCCAAATCCTCCCACGCTCGCGACGGTGGAGGAATGGGTTGGAGGAGCCCCGTCGGTTTCTGAGGAATATATTTGGTCTGTAAGCAATCCACACATCGTTTAATGAATTGTTGTGTGTCTTGACGTATACCGTCCTAATAAAAGCTTTGTTTTAGTCGACTGGGGGTCTTGGCCAAGCCCATGTGGCCACCCAATGGAGACTTGTGAAATTCCTCAAGGAGAAGAGCAATGAAATTGTTGTCGCGGTTAATCCAAATGCGCCCTTTGTACAGTAAGAGGCCATCTCTGAGAATGAACATGAGATGTTGTTCGGGATCCTTGGTAACACGTGTCGTGAGGTCATTAAATTCCTCCGATGAGGCTAATTCTATTTTCAAATCATCTAAGAATTTCGGGCGAGGTATGGATAGGATAGAGAACATTGTTGTTGTATGGTCTATATCTGTCTGACGCGAGAGTGCGTCGGCCACCATGTTACTGTGTTCGACCTTGTATTGAATTGAATAATTGTATCCCAGGAGCTTGGCGAGATAAACGTGTTGTTCAGGAGTTTGTACTGGTTGCACCATTAGTTCGCGCAGGCTTTTGTGATCAGTGAGAATCACAAAAGTATGGCCCAATAGGTATTGCCACCAGCGTTTCACGGCGGAGGTTATGGCGTGCAACTCGCAGATGTATGTAGAAGAACGAAGCAATTTGGGATAGAATTGCTTACTGAAGTAGGCAATTGGATGGCTGCGCTGCATCAAAATGACACCCATGCCTGTCCCTGAGGCATCGGTTTCCACTACAAAGGGAATCGTGAAGTCTGGGAGGGAGAGGACAGGAGTGGTTGTCATGGCTATTTTCAAATCGTCGAAGGCTAATTGTGCCTCGGGAGACCACTCAAATTGTTCTTTTCGCAATAGGCGAGTGAGTGGCTCTGCGATGTGGGCATAATTCTGGACAAATTGTCGATAGAATCCAATTAGACCAAGAAATCCTCGGAGCTGCCGCGGAGATGTCAGGGTTGGCCATTGTTGCATGGCTTGAAGCTTTGAAGGGTCGAGTTCCACTCCTCTAAATGATACAAAGTGGCCGAGGTATTCAATGTGTCGCTGCTCGAAAATGCACTTGGATGCCTTCAGATGAAAGGCATTCTGTTGTAGGGTCTGAAGAACGCGTTCATGGTGGTGCAGGTGAGTTTGGAAATCCCAGCTATATATTAGGATATCATCGAAGAAAACCAATACAAATTTTCTGATGAATGGCCAAAATAGATCATTCATGGTGGCCTGAAATGTTGAAGGTGCATTGTAGAGGCCGAACGACATGACAACGTATTCATAGTGGCCCTGATGTGTACGAAAAGTTGTTTTTGGAATATCTAGTTCAGCCATACGAATTTGGTGGAAACCTTGGGCAAGGTCCAGCTTTGAGAACTAAGAGGAATGGCCCAGATCGTCAAAGAGCTCATCGATTGTTGGAAGGGGAAAGCGATCCTTAATCGTGACCTCATTTAAAGCATGATAGTCAACGCAAAATCTCCATGTTCCGTCCTTCTTCTTGACCAGGAGTACCGGAGAAGAATAAGGACTTAGACTTGGGCGAATGAGCTGTCGTCGGAGCATGTCCTTGACCTGTCGTTTGATTTCTTGTTTTTGAAAGTAAGGATACCTGTACAGGCGGACGTTGATGGGCTTTGTGTTGGGTTCTAGGTGTATAGCATGATCTGTTGGTCGTGAGGGTGGGAGAGTTGCTGGTGATTGGAAAAGTGGGGAATATGCCTGGAGAAGACGATGTACAGGTGGGGGAATGGAGGTGTTAGCAGCAATAGGCCCAGGTTCCTGAAGGTGGATGTGGAAGAGGGCCGCTACTTGCTGTGTTGCCATCAGTCGTCGCACCTGGCCATCGTGTATTTCAGATGGGCCAGTGTCTACCCCGCCTTGGATAGTAATGGGCCGCCCGTGGTGAACAAAAGTCATTTGAAGGTGTGAATAGTCAGTTGTGATTGGGCCTAGGAAGTGGAGTCAGGCTATGCCCAACACGACATCAGTCCCTCCAAGAGCCATTTCATGCAAATCTAGGGTAAAGGTGTGCCCCTGAATCACAATGACGGTGTCGCGACAAACCTTATCGCAGGTAACCTCGGTGCCATTGCCCACCATAACCGTCAGTGGAGGTACGAGTTGGGTAACCAGGTGGAGGAAATGGGCCAGACGATCGTGGATAAAGTTGTGGGTACTGCCGCCGTCAATGAGGACGACGACATCGTGACCCGAGATCGAACCCACGACGCGAAGGGTGGCTGAGGCAGGTTGGCCGGATAAGGCGTGTAGGCTGAGTTGGGCTGAGTGTGGGGTTGAGGGCTAGTTTGTGGGGCTAGATAAGGGAGAGGGTGATGTAGGTGAGTCAGGAGGGTTGTCATCATCCTCAGAGGCGATGAGGAGAAAAAATTTGGTGCGACAACGGTGGTTTGGACAGTAGCGCTCATCACAGTTATAATAGAGTCCGCACTTGAGACGAGACGCCATCTTGGCCTGGGTAAGGCGTTTGTAGGTTGTCTTGGGTGGGGCAAGCAACAGAGGGGGAATAGTAGACGAAGGGGGTAAAGATGAAGGAGGTAGGGAGGCCAGGGGAGATGATGAAGGAGGTAGGGAAGACAGGGGAGATGGTCGAGGACGAGGGAAGCGTCGAGCATCAGTGAGCTTGTCTTCCTGAAGCCTTGCGAGTGCCGCCGCTTAGGCCAGTGACAAGGGTTGAAGGGCCAAGACTTCGCGGCAGATATCTGGTGCGAGGCTGAAAATGTAGCTGAGGAGGAAGGGGGTAGGGAGACCCACAATCCTATTGGCCAAGGCTTCAAACTCAGCAAGGTAGGAGTTGACGCAACCTTGTTGAGAGAGTTTGAAAAGCGCACCGCAGGAGTCATCATACAGGGAGGGGGCAAATCGAAGCTCCAGTGCCTGAAGAAAGGAGGACCAGGAGGGTAGCTGGTCGTTGCGATGCATCCACTGAAACCAGCTCAGTGTAGTGCCGTCAAGGTAAGATGAGGCCACCTGAATACGTTCATCATCGGGAGTCCGATGATAATCAAAGAACTGATTAATTTTAAATATCCATGCAGGTGTGTTGGTACTGTCGAACCGAGACACTTCGAGGTTCATACGGGGTGGAGGTGAACGAGGTGAGGGTGAGGGGGAAGCTGTTTCAAGGGCGTGAAGACGAGAAGTAACATCATCGAGGCGAGAGTGGATGGAATTTTGGGTTGCAGTGAGGATGTTTTGGTTCTGGGTAAGGAGAGTAATTGCTTCTTCTAGGCGGGACAAAGTCTGGGAACGTGTATTATCGGCCATAGAGAGGAGGGATCAATGAAAGCACCAATTGATGAGTGCTCTTGAATTTGAGGTCAGGGCTACCTCCAGAAAGCAAGGTAAGAAGTGGAATTTTGAGTATTTTTCATTGCCTTCCTCATTGTCAATACATATATTTATAGCAAAATAGGAAATATTATTCTAACGGCCCTGCTCACTGCAGAGGGGGAAATCCTAACAAACTGAATATTCCATAGGGGACACGCACAAGACAAACACTAACGAAAATCAGAAAGCAAGATCCTACAGGGGAAGGCTAATCCTACTAACAGTTAATTCCCTAAACTGCCCTTGACTTGCTTAGTGAATGTAATCCTCCCAGCCTAATGGCTTCTTCGCAATTCGTTTGGGCCTTGTTACTGCTGTGCTATCATTATGTCATTATGATAATTATGAACTCTATTAGAGTATTATTGAAAATTTGAAATGAAAACGAACAAAAACAAAATTGAGAGGTGAACAGAAAAAATGCACTGCAAAAGGCGTCCAGGTGAATAAGAAATTATAAGATAGTCTTGGACGTATCTGGTATCCATTGTCGTGACTAATCTCTACGTGATACTAGTTGGATTTTTAATTTACAAAGAAAAAATTAATAACACTCGACTACTACGTATCTTTTGGAGATTAGATGAGAGTATGAAACCTTAATTGTCTGCTTCAGAGTTCACCTGAACTGGATATAAGAGCTTCTGATGAGCCAAATTTTATTAATTTCCCTGATGTGAAATCAACACTATTTGGGTCAATGGCCAGGTGTCTGATAGACAGACAATACCAAAGCCACTGATACGGAGTTGACTGTGTAAACTAAGTTCACACCAAAGAATGGACCAGGACTTAATTCGGCATGAAATAATTCCTAGGATTCCCTTTTTTTTTGGTATTCTGTTTTCATTTTTTGAATTCTGTTTTAAGGATCATAGGCCAAATGGCTCAAGATCCGTAGAATTAGGAATTAACATATGCCTTTAAATATTGTTTCCATCCAATAGGTGGGGGAAGAAGAATTATTCCAGTTTTATTTTCAATTTCACTCCTTCTTACTTACCCTTGCTCGAAAAGGGTCATGGACTCATAACATTTGAGTTTTCTAATTACACTTTCTGTGTGAAATTAGAGATGGGGGCCATGAATACTTTCCCATCTGCTGTTTTAATTGGTTGTGGCAACCAATTAAAAGTTTCAGGAGGCTTCAATTTCCCGATTTTCAAATTCAATAAGCACCCTTTCTTTATTTTACTTCAAATTCCCTCATTGTAGGAACTGGCTGCACCAATGATATCCATAGATTCCAGCCCACGTAGGAAAGCATTTTTAATTGCAGAATTCTTGTCTGGGTTTTTTCACATAAACAAGAACCCTGTTAGTGTTCAATGAATTGGACTGGTTTGCATTCATCACTATAACAGAGGGAAATATATTCAGTAGCTGCTAGGCCAAAAATGCCACTCTCTTTTCCCTTGTACAAGTTAATGAAAACGAAAACATGTATTTCATATAGCAGCCGCAGTGTACAGTATATCCATTGGTGCAAAAGCATTCAAACAAATGTTGTATGTAATGGAACTATTATAAAAAATCTATTGCAAGAATAGGAAATGATTAATCATCAATGGTTTTACAATTGCCTTCATAACTGTTTTTCAACCAGAATAGACAGACAACAAAAACTAGGAAAAAAAAGAGACAAAAACAAGGATGAAAAAGCTAAGCACGGTATCATACAAGCAGCTAGCAGCTTCTCAATGCATTTCAGAATAGATGACTGTGCCTTGAAGTGCTCGATACTCTACCTGGCATCATCAATTTTCAACTGGGAGAAAACAGAATCCACAGCACTATCGGACTCATCACCCATCACAATGGAGTCATCTGCTTCACTTAGTGTGGAGAGTGAAGGAAGGCGCCTAACATTGGGCAATTGAAGTGATGCAGAAACACTACTAGAACTATCCTCGTAAGGCTCTCTTTGTATTGCATTTGCACCTCTCTGAAGCTGCAGCGCATACTCCAAGTCCCACAACACATCACCCATGCTTGGCCTATCAGAACCATCTTCTTGCAAGCATTTCTCTACCGTGTCACTAAATTTCCTGAGTGAGTTTTGATCTATTTGGTCCTTGATGGAAGGATCAATTATTTCTTGGAGTATCTCCTTGTTTTTGCAAAGCATTCCCCACTCAGCCAAGTTTATCTGGTCTCTTGGAAGTGATGGGTCAATCACTGCTCTTGCACACAACACTTCCAAAAGAACCACCCCAAATGAATATACATCAGATTTTTCTGTCAGCTGTTGTGACCTGAAATACTCAGGATCAAGATACCCAAAAGTGCCTTTAACACCAGTGCTGACATAGGATTGAGTATCAAGAGGACCTGACCTTGAAAGGCCAAAATCAGCAACTTTAGCAACAAGGTTCTCATCAAGCAATATGTTTGTGGACTTTACATCACGGTGAATGATTCCCCCAGCCGCTCCTTTGTGAAGGTAATGAAGACCCCTGGCAGCTCCAATGCAAATTTCAAGCCTCTGCTTCCAAGGCAAGCTTGGCAACTTTGTATTATACAGATGATCCCTGAGTGTCCCTTTTTCCATGTACTCATAAACCAGTATCATCTCGAACCTTTCATCACAATACCCTATTAGGGAAACAAGGTGCCTGTGACGAATCTTAGACAAAACCATGATCTCTGTCTGAAATTCTGGAAGGCCTTGACCTGACCCTGGCTGGCTTCTTTTCACAGCCACTATCATGCCATTCCTGAGAATTCCCTTGTAGACGTTGCCAAAACCACCCTTGCCAATTAGCTGACTTGCGTGGAAGTTCTTGGTTGCCAATTGAAGATCAATCAATGGAATTTTCAGCCCAAGGTTTATGTTGGGAAGAGGAGAGCCATGGCTGGTTCCATCAGTCAATCTACTATGAGAACTCCCTCCAGCTGTAATAGGAATTGGCAACCAGTCTGAATTCTCAACGGGCTTTTCCTTCCTCATTTTAAAACGCCAAAGGAAGCCTAGTATCACCACTACAAAAACCAGGACCAAACCTCCAACAACTGAACCCAGCACCACTGGAAGACTATTATGACTTGAACCGGATCCCAGGTCAAGGGGAACAGAACTTGATGTCTCAATCACTTTCATTATTTCTAGCCCGTTTAAAAATGCATTAGGTATGGAGGCGGATGCATCGGGTTCTATGCTGACCTTCATAAACCCAGAACTATCAGAGCGCACCACAAAATCATAATAATAAGGGGCAGGCAACTCCTTAGACACGTCTGTGTCATTATAATCATTTACGGACATAACATGGGTGTCGTAAATGGACAGATCGAAGTATGTAAGACCACTTTGTGGATTCCAATAGTCACAGAAGTGAAGCCGAAGAAGATGATCAGTGTTGTTGTCCACCGGAAGAGCCCATGTTATGTTTCTGGCACTAGCAGAGCTGTTATTAATCTCTCTAGCAGTGCCGTACACATCACTTGGCGCAGTAAATTTATTTGCGTTTGGACCATCATGGTCATCATCTACACGGTACAGAATTTGACCCGGGTAAGGGGAACGATTCTTGGCGTTTTCCTTATTTGAGATATAACTATCATCTGGATTCCAATTTCTCAATAAGCTATCGTTGACCCTTTGACCACCAACATTAAGCCTATGTTTGGTCTCCAACACCCGAGAGTACAGACCGCTGTAGGAGTTTAAAGATCCGATATTGGCACTATAAGTGAAACGCGAGACAATATTGGAAATCAAATGGAGGGGGAGTATGAAGAGTTCTATTGCATTCACAAACGCAAATGATGATGGTAGAGGTCTGAAAGTGATTCTGAAGCTGGGGGGACTGATTTGCATGTAAAACTCTTTTACTAAAGCAGAGTTGTTATTGGTATAATTTCTAACATCCGAATTTTGCAACAACCAGAAACCAGGTACCGAAACATTGAACCTGGCCGAGGAAAGATTACTAGGCGAAGAGAAAGCGAAGAAATGGAGGCGTACCAGGTAGGTTCCATTTGTGTCGATGCTGAACTCATACGAAGACTCACTTCGAAAAATCCTTGCAGTTTGGTAAAGAGGAGAAGGCACCTGCGACTCGCTTCTTTCCGTGTTGCTGCTGCCAAAACTGGTTTTAAGGATTGATTCACGAACGTAATTCTTGCCATTTTCGCTAATAGTGCTGTCTGAACCACAATTGATAAAGTAATTATCTGGAACGGTGTACCCGTGTGAAGGTAACTGCAGTGATGAGAACTGAATGAGAAAAACAAGTAGTATGCACAGAGAGTGTTGAATTTTAAGAATCGCCATGGAAAAATGGTGATCGAGGCTTAGTTTAGGCTATGATATGAATATTATTGCATCTTTTGGAACCAGGGTCTGTGTGTGGACTTGAATGAACACGGGGCTCGAATGAGAGGAAGACTTCACTTCAGCACAGGTCAAGTCGTCAGCTTTGACTTTTCTTCTTCCTAATTTGTTTTTAATTTAATTCTGGAAGTTGATTTATCAACTACCGGAACTATTTGAGCCTTGAAAAAAAAAAATCTGATTCATGTTAAGATGCTTGGTTTGAGACTTTTGATTACTTTTGTCTTTTAGCAATTGCCTAAGGGGATACTTGTAGACTTACTATTATTATGGCGTAAATAATTGAATATTGCACCGAATGAACCGAGAACAAGTAAGAAGACTGCTGATAATGCAATCAAATGGCAAGGCAATAGAGTCCAAATATCTTTCCAAAGGCATGAGATTTTTCTCACAAGGTTCACGGTCATATTTTGTCTTGACATTCTTGGAAGGGAATAGAGCATAAGTCTACGGTGGAATGAATTGGATTAATATTTTAAAAAATTATTTTACAATAAAAAATGTTGTGGATTTTAAATATTATGTAAAAATATTATAAGTTATCAGATTTCTTTGTAAGATTTTAATGATAGTTTGGATTTTAACAAATTTATATCATAAAATTTAAAAGATTTGAAAGGATTTTATATATTTATAAAATTTGAAAGGGTTTTGTGAATTTTTAAAAATACATTCAAAATTATAAGAGTTAGTAAAAAAAATAATAAAAAATGACGAGGTTCGAATAAAAAAAAGTAAAATTAATATAGTTTTTTTTTAATATTTTAATAATTAAATTGATTTTAACTATCTTTTTGTACTAATCCTTGTTATCTTAATATTTTCTTATTCTTATTTTTGGATTTGAATAATAGATTTAAAATTATACGCTAATTTTTTATTTTTTTAATTACTATAATTATTTCATGATGAATCTAATGTCATGTTTAAATGGGATAGAAAAGAGTGGTGAATGTGAAAATTTTGTAGTAAGACTATTGAGTTATGTGAATAATGAAATTAAGAGTGATAATCATGAAAATATTACGTTAAGCAGGTGAATAATACAATCAGTTCAAGAAAAAGCATGATTAACTTTAACATATAAGACAAACGGAAAAGAAAAGTGCATAAGGGAAAAATATATTTGATATTTTTTATTCCAAAAGAATAAGAGAAACATATATGATACTCGCATCTTGAAGAATATTAAAGATAAAAGAGAGTATGTGTGATGAAATTCATAAAAAACTTTCTTAACAAATAATCCATCGAAATTTGTATATTTTTTAATACCAAAAAGATTTTGTTATAAAAATCACAATTATATACTATCATATTTTATTGTCTTCATTAAAAAAATTTAATTAAATATTAAAGGCGATTTATATCATTTAAAAATCCTAATTGAATATCATAAAAAAATTCTTTTAAAATCATTTAAATTCCTAATCTAATACAGCTCTTAAGACGACTCCAAACTAGATATAATTAGTTACGTAACAACTAGCATTTTAGGGTGTGAGGTAAATCAATAACTAAGCTAAAAAAAGAACTTGTTCTCCTGATTGAAACTATTGGTTTATTTATTAGAATGATGATTTTACAAAAGATTAATCATAGGAAAAAAGAGTTCAATATTCCCACTCAATTTAATTTCAATTTTCAAAAACTTTTAAATGTTAAAATTTTAATATTTTTATAGCATTGTCCCCAATATATTTTGGGCATGCATAGCTTGAATTTAGATTTCAATTTAAAAATATATAATTAAAAATATCATTTCGTAAAAAAAATTATTTTTATTTTTTCAATGAAAGTAAACTCTTACTTTAGATTTTTTGAAATATCATTTCACAATAATTGTTTAAATTACTATATTACCTAACACATAATTAATTTTTATTTCTCTAAAATGCAAAAATAATTATTTTGAATTTTAAAAATATAGTATACGAGATTATATAATTTTGCTATATATATATATATTATAATGGTCAACAATAGTTGAAAAATATTAAATATATAATGGACGTCAATAATTAGTAATTAAAAATATTACACTTTAATCATAAATAATTTTTAATACTGGGAGAAAATTTCCAAGCCTAAGAAGAAAGGGAGTCTGGGATTTGTAGAGCAAGGGAATAGAATATCTCCTTCCTTGGCAAGCATGCGTGGACTCTCATGAACGAATCCAACAAGGTATGGGTTCAAATCCTGCCCCCAAACTATCTTCATAATGGTCATATCTTAAACGTCGACTTAAAAAAATGAGAATTCTTACACTTGGAGATCTATTCTGAAAGTTGTTGATCGTCTTCGAGAGGCTTTTAAGTTTCGTGTGGGGCGTGGTGATGTATCATTTTGGTTTGATTTGTGGTTTCATGAAAAATTCAGTGCGACGAGGTTATGTTTGTGCATATTACTATACCTAGTTGAAACTCATTGATATGTATGTAAATGATTCTTGGAACTCATCTACTCTCTATATTATGGTTCCTTCGGAGGTTTAGGAATTAGTTCAGAAATTAGTCTTATAAGCTCATTTTTTTAAATTTTATTTTACTCTTAGTTTGTTTTATTTTTTGTTATTCACTTCATGAATTTATTTTGATAAATAATTTTCTTGTTGTTGTGTTCTATTTATCTCTTTTCTTCCTTTTCTATTATTTATTGTATTTATTTTCTAACAAGTACAGGTAACTCTATGCAATAAATTAGTATAGGATTGTTTTGTTTTGAACTTGGATCCTCATCTAAAAAAAATTGAAATATGACAAAAACTAAACTTATTTATTCATCATGCAACGTTAGGACTACTCTATGCAATAAATTAGTATAGGATTGTTTTGTTCTAAAGGGTGATGTACGACAATCATTTTCATTCTTGTTTTCATTTTAATTTCTTTATTAGGACTACTCACTAAATTCTAAGCTGATACATGTAGGAACATTGTACAAACTTTTTCTCTTATATTATGTATTGTTGCAAAACTATCTGACAAACACCTGGAGGGAGAACTTTGTGGTCCATAACAATCTTATTCGGTTCAAACAAAATTATCTCCATCAGAGGATACCGGTAATTTAGACAAAAAAAATCTTGTGGATGATAAGAAATTTGATTTCTTGGTGAAAATTATTTAACATCTTGAGCTAGTTTGACCTTCATCATTTGTTAATTAAGAAATGAATCAACCTATAGGTTGAAGATCACAACGTTCATGAAATGGAAAAGGGGGATCAGAGTAGGATCCATTAAGAATGGCAAAGGTAGTAAGCTTGTTTGCAGCTTCTGTGGCATGAATCCCATCCCAACTCACATAGTTGTAGGGGTCAATGCATGCAGTTGATGTCACTCTGCTGCCGTTTATCACTTTGGAATTGCCACAGTAAGCTTTAGGATCGAAGTTGTAGTCACCCCCTCCATATCCACAACATGCTTTTATACCATACTTAAGCCCTGTTACAAGAAGATAAAAAAAAAAGAAAAGTAAGAAGCATAATGAAGACATTCTGGTTGTATATATAGCATCTGTTAATATGAGTAAATTATAATAGCCAAAGGGTGTCATAGAAATATCGTTCTAATGTCTTAAATTTCTAAATAAGTTATCAAATTATTAGGGATGTAAATGGAGTCCTCCCTGTCTCCATTCTTATAATAGAATCAGAATTTTTTTTATTAATGGAAAATGTGCTTTATACACTCTTTTAGTAGCTCGATTAAAATATTTATGCACTGAATTAGATAAACGTAAAGGATTAGTGTTTGAACCATGAGAAGTGGGATGCCGGAAGAGCTCTAACAGAACAGCGTAAACATCCACATAAATGACAGAAGCATCAGAAAGACTTTCTCTAGTTTGCCTCAATGTCTCTTTCAACATGTTGTTGTATTCCACTACTGCATTGTTGTATGAAACCAAGCATCCAAATTCGTCAATGTCTGAACTATTATGAGGAAGTTCCACCAAGAATGCAGGGTAGCATCCCACAGGAGCAAGATTAAGAACCAAAAATGTACGCCCTCCAAGATTATATATCTCCTAGAAATTCATTGAGCACAATCCAGATTAATGACATTATTTGTTTCAATAATTCTAGATTTGAGTTAGTGTTGATTGTTAAGGTAATCTCACCTTAATGGTGGAAGCAATTTGTGAAACAACTTGAGGGAGGTATTGTTGCACTCCACCAATGCCAATGGCTGCTAAGTTGGAAGTAAAATCATTTTGGCCAATGTAGAATGTGTAAAGAGATTTTCCAAATATATCCGGTGAAGGAAGTTCGGTTCCTGAGGAACAATCAAAAGGAACTAGTACATTACTATAGAAATGCAAGGAGATTTTTTTTTAAAGAATAGACTGAGAACTAGGAAGTTTGTGCATTTTGTACCTTGTTCATACACTTGATTAACCTTAGTTTTGAATTGCTTCAATTGGTTGAGCTGAATAGCAAGGGAGAAAGGGCTGATCCCAGTGACAAACAAAGAAGTATTAGGTAGAAGCACAGTGGATGCCAATGTAGCAAAATTAGCTCCATGTTTGTAATTAGATCCAATTGATTGCAGATATGGACTCAAAAATGGCAATCCAAGAGCTTGAGCTGCAGAATGAAATGCAGTATAGCTTGCCTAATATTAGTACTATTGCTTAGAATGGCTTCTCTTATTGCAATGAATAAAGCATATTTTTTCTTCAATCTTCTAGTAGTTAATTTTAAAAAAACACACACATAAAATTGGCTGGTTCCTGAACATATAATGATACAACAGCTCAAGCATTAAAGCATGTATTTAATCAAGACAATAATATATGGAAGATAAATGACAACATACATGAGATCCATTGTCAATTTTAAAAGTTGATAACAGATCAGAATAATTGAAAATATTCATGGGTAGGAAAGTATGATTCAGGTACCGCCAAAGACAGTGTAAGAAATGACATTACTATTTACAACTGATATTTGGATGATATTAACTATTCATAGCTATCCAGCTGTTTCCAGCTAGGAGTCTTTTCTTGTAAGGAAAATTGCCTCAAGAAGAATGTGTAACGGTAATAAAGGCAAAGTCTTAAATCAGTTAAGTTTTCTTATAATAAGACAAAAAAGTGTAGGATATATACAAATAATAACGGATTAGGAGAATTTTACTCAAATATGTTAGATTTCCTAACTACAAACAGATATTAATTATACCCAAAGAACAAGACCCCAAATTTAACATTATTGGGCAGTCAGTTTTTTGTTTTTTTTTTATATGATAAATTGCTAGGTGACATCCAGCCTAGAAAATACAAATAAGTTAATAAACCTTTTATTTATCCTTATCTAGAAAATAGAAATAAGTTTAGGTTTTGCTATCTTTCTTATTTATCTTTGTCTAGAAAAATAGGTATAAGTTAGTTTTTTTTATCTTTATATATCTTTATCTTTCTTATTATTTATCCTTATCTTTAGGAAAAGAGAGATAGGGAATCACTATGTATATGGGGTAGGCAGATCTGAGGAACCAGGTTTGGGTATTCTAGCTTTTTCCCAGAATAATCGAGAAGGAAAGTCTCCATAGTTTAAAGAGAATCTGCATTGCAAGTTCCTTGTCTGTACTATTTATCCTTTATTTCAGCGAATAAATGAAGGTTCCTTATTCTTACTCAGCATTAATAGACATTGAATCTGCATCTATCATAAATTCAATAGCTTGTTTGTTTTGACTGTTAGCACCCTGTAATATACTAAATCAGAAATGATATCCTATGAAACATCAAAGAAACAGAATCAGTAAGATCTTGTGACCTTTTCTTTTTTTACACAAGTAAGATCTTATGACTTATGTTTCCAAGTGATGTATGTTTAATTTTCACGTGATCTTGTCATGTGAAAATTGTGTTTACCTTTCCCTTCATAAATATTGATAAGGTCTCACCTAATTAATGCCAATGAAAAAAGAGATGTAATATTTTCATATGACATGATTATTTGAAAATCAAACATGAGAGTTTAAGAATGATTGGTTAAATCTTGCTCATTATGTACTAAATAGTAAATACATTAACCAAACACACCCAGAGAGCCAAAACCAAAATCTTTCCTCAAAAACATTTATTTCTTTCAATGTACACATTCATAAGGAGAGGCATTATATGAAAAAGGAAAGAAAAAAATCTCACTAGAGATAAAGTGAAAACATTAAGAAGCCTTAATGTCAATCAAATCATGAAGATGATAAAGTTTGTTCTGTTACCAAGAAAATCAACAATGAGTCTCCCATCTGTAGCTCGGCCTGTTGGTTTCTTGAAGTAAGTCATTCCAAAGGGACTGGATTGTGCAGGAAAAGCTGCCCAGAAGCCACCAGTATCTGAATTTGAGTCTCCAAAGTTGAAAATTGCCTTGAAATCACACTTGGTGTGACTTGAACCGACCAGGCAAAGCAATACAAGAGTAAAAATTACCAAGAAATTGGTGAATGGCTTTGAACTCATTTTTTGGGAGCTTATGGAATAAGGACACTGCCGAACTGAGTGAGGTAATGTTTTATGAAAAAATACGGTGGTGATGAGCTTTCCTTTTCTTGTTTTGTTCATATTTGTAATTGTAGCTGGCATTCATTTTACCATAATGTATGGAAATAATTGCTATTTATCTAACACATGGAAGATACCAAAAAAAAAAAATCTAACACATATATGGAAGATGGGCCATGTACATATTTTTATTATTTTGGATGGTGTTTCAGCACTTGTAGATTACGTTATTGCTTTAGAGTTTGGACGTGTAAGATTATCTTTCTGTAAGATATTTATGCTATTTTTTAATTTTTTTTACTAGCTGAAAACAATTTATTTGACTATTTGATAAATAAATATTTTTAGGTTAAGTTACTAAGAAGTTATTAAAGTTATGTTTGGTTAGATATTTCACTTGATTCTAACATTTTTTGGAACAGTAGTGTTTTTTAAAATGTTAGTTTCTATTTTTTTTCTTCATTTTTATTCTTAATATATTCATTCACTTCTCTTATTATTTATTTAAAATAAATCATAATTTTATTTTTTTTTATTATTTTTACATTTCTCATTATTTTAAGGACTAGTTTTGTTAAACATTTATAATTTAATAAGTTAATTTTTCAACTCTCAACTATCAACTTTCACCTTCTATCAACTTTCACCTTCCAGCTATTACTTAGCTTTTCAACTTCTAAGTTTTAGTTAACTTTCCAACTTCTAATCTTTAGTTAACTCTTTCCAACTAATTCTATTGAACATAGCCTAACTATGAAGTGTTGAGGCATAATTGACACTTGACTTGGTATTAGTAGATAAAAACATCTATTTAATTTCTGGAATTAATAGATTTTACTCTTTTATTATTATTATTATTATTATTTTTTAAATGGTATTACTATCTTATTTAAATTCCATAGTTATTACCTTTGTTCGATTTCTCTAATTTCAATTGACTATTTTCATTCACTAGAATAATAATGATTGACTCTGTTTATTTTTGTCAAAAAGAAACTGTGTTCATATTTTTTTTCTCACGTGAAACAATAGTTTAAACTATCAAATTTCATTATTCATTGATGGTTATGGTAACTTTTTGTTCATAATTTTTAAATGAATTCATTTTTTCACTAAAGAGAGAGAGCAATTAACTAAACTAGTTATAAATTAAATTAAGAAAATTAATTACAAAATTCTCCATCAAACTAAAATTGATCACAAATTTTAGTATGCATATTATAATATTTTGAGTTTTTTTGTCGGTGTTTGATAGGCAAGGAGCATGAAAGGAAGATCATACCACCTAGACATTTAGTGGATTTGGTATAATTCATTCCATTAGGAGCAACTAAGTAGAATCGCTGATCATAATGGAAAGCAAAAGAAAAATAATACAAATTTCCTTTCCATTGTCTTTCTCTGGAGGTTACCTAGCCCTCAAAGCTAGATTTTCTCTTCCCTCTTCTTTTTTGTTCCTAACAGTGTTAGTATATTAATTTAAAAATAAATTTATCTTCAATTCAAAATTTAATATGTACAAAAAAATTATTACATGTTAATTGAAGACATGCCAATTATTTCTGGCTTTTCATTAAACGAGTTCATAAAACTATAAATCAATGCATATATCTAAATTGGCAACACACATATTAAATTTATGAAAAAAATTGAGTTCAATTTTCCAATAAAGCAAACTTATAAGAATACCATATGTAACTAGACAACCAAACATCCTAAATACTCTTATTAAAAAAAAAGGGGGGAAAAGACATGCAAATCGTCCTTACATTTTTAGCTTGCACTAAGAGAGAAAGAATAAGGTTTTTATGCACTGAGATTTTATTTTTCCCTTTTCTTTAAACAAGTTCTTAAAATAGAGGTGCCCACAAAATTAATCCTTTGGGGTTAGGTCGGGAAACGGTCAAGCAAAATTGCACGTAACTCGCTTGTCAAGCCTAAAAAAATGATTTATTAGTCAACAAGAAAATTGGTAAAAATGAAGATTATTATATGGTCGGGTTTCGGCGTCGTCTCTACATTTTAATTCATAAACGATGGTTGGAGTTTATTTGTTTAATTGTCTCTGCCTCTTTCTTTCTCTTTTGACGGCTCCTAAATAATAATCCCACTTCTCTCCTTCGCCGCCTCAAAGTCTTTCGTGGAATACGATGCTGTTTTCTCGGATATCGAAAAACCTCAGAGGCAGCTTCAACTCTTGTCGGTGGTTTCGGTCCATCGGAGACCACAACCACTGCTTTCTTTCCCCGCACAATTTTCATTCACGCGGTGGAGACTCTACTCAACAGGTTTTCAGCTTTCGACCCTTTTGTTTTTTACTTAACATGCGACATTTCTGGGATCCTTCATTGGTTGTAGTTCGATTTAAAGTTCCGAACTTTATTGCTTTTGCTTTAGCCCCTTTTGGAACCCTTTCGGCAATCTGGCATTCGGGATCACTGCTTTCTGAATTTTCTGTAGATAAGCATGAACGAAGTGCCTACCAAGTGTTTGGAGTTATAAAGATTGAACTCTGAACCCAATGAATGTAGCTCCGAAGAATGCATTCTTGGGGAGGGGCAACGAGCTTTAAGTGTGTGATTAAGCTCTGGACCAAGGGTTAGTCACATAGCCGGTCCAAGGGATCAAGCTTGTGGGAATACCTCGGTCCCACTAGGGAGCCAAAAAGACCCTAATTATTTCCGGTGGTTGAACCATAAAAGAAAAGATAGAATTGAGTTTTTTTAATAACGCTTCGAATTGTATTGTTGCGAATAGAAAGTGAAGCACTTTTAGTATGGTTATTTGTTGTATATTTGGGTGAAGTAAGAATCTGTAGTGGTGAATTGGGAATAGTGCAGACACGTAGAAGCTGTTTTGTTGTCGCTGTGCTTGACCGGTAAATTTATTTTTAGTTATTAACAGTTATGTTTGCGTCAAATAGTGTAATTTAGAAGTGATGAAGGTTTATGTTTGGTAGATGGTTTCTTTCTTTGAGGAGTCTCTTTGGTAGATATGGAGGTACTAGAGAGCTCTATTGTATTAATGGTTTAGGTCAGATTGGTTAACAGCATCAATAATACAAGAACTCAATTTGGATTAACTCTGTTTTGGCATAGAATTTAAGTATACTCACTAATATTTTATTCCAATGGTAGAATTCCAATTTGAGTTTTTAACTTTTTTTTTTTTTTTGTGGATTCCATTTTATCTCTGCACTTTCACAAAAATTATCATTTTGACTTAGCAAATTGTTTTTTCAATTTTAAAGCAACTTTAGTGGTAGTTGCTTATACAAGCAACTTTTATAAGAACTTTAAAAACTTGTTTGCTCCAATCCAATGGTATTCTCAAGTTTCTTAACTTTGAAAACCAACATAAGCAAAGCCCCATTGGAGATCAAACTACATTTTGCACCATTTCCAAGAGGCTATTTGGGGAAGGAGAAATTTTCTCCACTAGTTGGAGTTAGTATCCAATCAAAAACTTAATTTTGCCTGTGTTTTGCTTCTTTCGTTGGTTCATTTCCCTGTCAATTTGTCTAAAGAGAATTTCTTATCCTTCTTCTGTCCTTCAGTTATGCAGTCTTCTTTCATTCTCATAACATCATGTTCATTTATGATTTTGTCTGAAGAAAAATGTTTTGCAACAGAGCAACACTTAATTTTACTTGTAAATGATTCTTGTGTGATGCAGGTTATGAGAAGTTTAATTTTTTCAAAGGGCCCAGCACTGCATAGTAGTAGATATCTGATCCATCATCAAAGCAGCTCCATAGTTGAGGTGAACCCCATTTCTTACTGCTGCTATATTATAAAGTTATGTTGTTTTTTATATGGCTTAATTTCATTTAGTCCCTTAGGTTTCACGATCGTGCGATTTTGGTCCTCTAGTTTCCAGTTACTCCAATTGAGTCCCTTCAGTTTTCTCCCATTGACAATCAAGTCCCTCCATCCTTATTCCATCTAATATTTAATGGAATTAGCTGATGTAACAGCTGACCAACTGACAAGACATGGCAGTGAGTAAATACAATGTATCAACTAAAAAATACAAAATATTTGAACAACAATTACCTAAAATGGTTTTTTAACTGTATTGACTTAATTGTGTTAATGATGCTTGTGGGTAAATTGTTTTTATGACAACAATGAACAACCGAAGTCTTTCTATCTTGAGAAATTTAATGACTTAAATATTTGGTGGAATCAGGGTGGAGGGACCTGATTGTAAATAAGAGAAAAGTTGAGGAACTCGATTGGTGTAATTTGTACTTCAGAGACCAGAATTGCTCAATCGCAATACTTGAGGAACTAAAAATGCAATTAAGCATTTTATTATTCTTTATGTCTAAACTCCTAAGGTAGTAAACTCTCTTACTAATGATTTAAAAATCCCAATTTACAAAGAGTTTCCGACTTTCCGTAATCATGTTAGTGCATGTATGCGTGCACTCATATGTATTTTTTATTCAAAGGAAAAATGCAAGAGCATTATAAGCATAGTTATCAATCCCAGATAGTTGTGTGGAGTGGCCAACTCTGAGACTGCTATGGTGGGATGACTACTATTGTGAAGTTTTTAAGATACAGCACTAAAAGTTACACCATCAAGGACTTTAAACAAAATGTTATTTTAATCAATCTATGCTTATCAAACTCTCGAGTTAAATCTTAAATTCTTATGATTTTATGTGTCTATGTAGACAAAACGGGTTAACTCTCTAGTAAACTCTTTTTTGGGTAAACTCGTGTAAACTTGCATAAACTCTCGAGTCAGGTAGCGAGTCAATGAGTTTGAAATCAACTATAATTCTTAACCCCCATAGACCTCACAGTGACAATGTTTTATCATGAATAAAAATTTTTGAAGAAATTAACTCCTTTTTAAAATGTTTTCATTTTAATAACTTATGTTACGAGTAACAAAATTCTTACAAGTTTACGAGTCAACTCTACAAGTCGAGTTTACAGAAGCTCTATGAGTTTATGTAAACTCTTGAGTTTGACAACCTTAATTATAACATCAATTCTGATGTATATCAATGGAATAATAAAGAATTTTGGATTAATATAAATTTATGTAGATATGATCTATATGATAAGAATTTTCAATCCAATGGTGGATTTTGAGATAAATTTATCCAATAAAAAGTTATTGAATGACATTTTCAGAATAGGATTTTCAATTTCAAACCTTGAATAAGGGAAGTGAAATCATGAAATTGTCCCCCAAAATGAACCTTAAGCTACATCGTATTGTGGGGGTAAACAAGGGGTTTTCAGCCATAATAGCTACAACATGAAAATGGATAGTGGCCTAGGGCCGTTATGCATTAGCAGCGCGTGATTAACAACTATGATGACAAGGAATACAAATTTCATTATATATCCTTTCACTTATTCCTTAACTTTTCTGAGGAACAACTTGAACCTTTTTGTGTTTGACTAATACTGATAGATTTAGGGCTGTTTGTTTCCTATTTATAATTTTTTTCTGATTTAAAAACAAAAAAAATTGTTTGATAACAATAGTTTTTGAAAATTGTTTTCAAAACTAACATCTTTTTTAATTTTTTTTAAAAAGGAAAAAACAATAATATCTTTTAAGTTGTTTTGGTTTTCTATTCATATTTTTCTGCACACTTTCACATCTTCCTCTACCACTCTCTGAAAATTAGTTTTTGGATTTTTTTACAAAGTAGTTTTTAGAAACTAGAAAACAAAATCACAATCAAACACACCCTTAATAAAATAAAAAGATTTTATTAAAGATCTTATATGTGTTTTTCAATTATTTGTCTATACCTAATTCTCCATTATGATACATGTACTGTTCTCAGGATGAACATGATCCATTTTCACTGGTTGCAGATGAACTGTCACTTCTTGGCAACAAGTTGCGAGCAATGGTAGTTGCTGAGGTATCCGATTGTTCTTCATTTACTTTCTAATGTGTATTGAATCAACAGCTCAGTCCTGAGTCATTTTCTGCTTAGAAATCAGGTTTAATTCATGGTGAGAATTGGGCATTATGTAACAGGTTCCAAAGCTTGCCTCGGCTGCTGAATACTTCTTCAAAATGGGAGTGGAAGGAAAAAGATTTCGCCCTACAGTAAGCATATTCTCAATGTTATGCAGATGTTCTTGTAGGCTTTTGCAACAATGTTTGCCGCCGATCTTATATGCTTCTGCGGCAATGCTTTTCTATGGATTGATATATGTATATCAATTATCATTGTAGGAGGAACTAAATTACTGTTAACTTATACTTGGAAAGTTGTAAGTTGTTGACCATCATTTGCCTTTCAAGTTGCCCTTTAAAATTTATACAAGCAAGCTAACACATCCATACATAATGACTCATTTCCTCTGTTCTATCACAAGCTCAGGTTTACCCAATTCTGTGAAATATGATCATTGGCAGTTGACACATTTTTTAAGGGCATGTTTGGGTAAATATCTTAATTAAGCGCTTATTGAATAAATTTTTATCACCCAAGAGCTTATTTATAGTTTGTTTTTATAATTGAAGTAACAAGGTTAGACTGTTTTAAGTTGTAGGCTGTTTTACAAGTTATCTTATAGAGTTTTTTGAAGTAAGCTAAAAACAGCTTATAGAATATAGACATCATAAGTTATTCTCATAATTTCTCTTAAACACTTACACAAATGCTTATACCTTAAAATAAGTCTAAAATAAACTCTTCCAAATGCACCCCACATTGGAAAATACAAGGTGCCCTTAGTAGATTGGGCTATGCCAGGGACTAGGATATTTGTAACAATAGCTACAACTACTATTCAAACTTGTTTTACTTGTTCTGATATCTGGGATTAGGAGGCCTTCGTAGCATTCTTAACTTTATGGTGCTAATTAACTCTGATAGCTTTACTGTTCTCCATCTTTTTTTCGTGTAAGTGTGCGTATAGTTATATGGTGATAAAATGTCTATTTCATTATTTTGTCTTTGTTCTCTTGTATTATTCATGGTTAATCTTGTTTCATTCTTTCACATGTTAACAAGTGGATGTTTCTGCAGGTTTTATTGTTAATGTCAACTGCACTAAATCTACCAATACATGAAGCACCTCCTCCTATCGAGATAGGAGGTACTTTGACAACTGATGTACGTTTAAGACAACAACGCATAGCTGAAATAACAGAGATGATTCATGTAAGTCCTTCAGAAATTTTCATTTATTAAATAATGCTTTAATAGTTTCATGATACTGCTGATAATATTAGCTTTAGAATACATGTAAATTAAGAGATTGTTGGAATTTTGCTTTACATTTTACTTATTTTTATCTTTGGGGCACTGCCTATTCTGCTTCTGTCCATTAGCTTAATTTTGTTGATTCTTTTATGTTGACAATGGGTAAAAGATTTGCTGTTTCTAGTAATGTTTTAAAAAATGAATTGGTGATAGTACTAGTTCACAGTTTATTGTTTCAACCCTGGTCGAACTGATTAAATTTATGTTTTTAATATTATATAATATTATAGGCAATAAAATATTATAAAATTATAAGAAATCAAGATATAAAATTATAAATTAATATAAATGAGTAAATTATATGTTTTATAGAGTAAAAAATAATATTTGGCAAAATAATGTATATCTATGTGTAATCTTTAAATATGTATTTTTATGTATCTTAAAAATGTTTTAGATTAAATGAAAAAATGATTTTTTTTTTTGTAAAATATCAATTTTCATCAGTTCAACCAATTTTGTACCAGTTTTTTGAAGAGTTGATTTTTTGTAGTTAATAGACGGGTCTCCGGTTGGACTGGGCTGTCTGGTTTTTAAAACTATGGGTTTTTGTTTACTTTTTGGTATAGAATATTGTAGTTGATTGTATTGGTTTCTTTGTATCTCTCATTTTAATTGTACACTTGTATACTTCTACAGTTGTACTGTGACCATCGTTATTCACTGGTAGACTTGCTGTTAATTTTTTATGTGATTCTTTGCCTCTTGATTGTATGATGACAATTCCTTAGCGGGGAATCTAAACCTGAACTCGGGGCTTGTTTGGATAAGCTTATCCAGACCAGAAACACTTCTAGGAGAAGAAAATAAGAAGAAAAGAATGAGCTTTTCCATAAACTAAAATTAGCTTATGCATAAGTTAAAAATTATCTTTTAGAGAAGCTATACGAGAATAAACTAATTTTAGCTTATGGAGAAGTTCATTTCATTTTTTTCTTTTTATTTTCTTCTCTAAGAAGTGCTTTTATCCAAATTGTGAAACAGACCCTTACTAAGTTTATTAACTGGTAGTCAGAGTTTTAAGAAAGGACTTCTACTAATCATAAATCTGAAGAAAGTACAGGATTGTGTTTGTGGCCTCTATCTATTTGTGATTATGGTTGCTGCAGTAGATGAGTGAGAGTGAGTGAATCATGTGATAAAAGTAAGTCAAAATGAATGTCTTTGCAATAAAGTTGGAGTCACACCTGTTGAGAATATTACAAAAATTTGCTTAGAGTGGCATGGCCATGTGAGGAGAAGACCAACACAAGAAGACTGATGAAGACATCAGGAGGAGCTGTTAAAAAAAATCTTGCTCTAAATGTATTTATTGAAAATTTGGTTTTGATAGAACCTAGTGGCATTGTTTGACTTTGATCAATGTTGTTTGGCGATAAGGTTAGTTGTTGTGTCTCTAGAAAGGGAATATTGATTTCTGACAGCCAAAAAGACTACTAAACAACTTTGTTGCAAATTTTAGTCTCTTTCTCTGTGTTTACTTTTTTTTTTTTTGCCAAATATCTTGTGCCTCCTAGTTTTATTTTCCTTTTATCCATTTAAAAAACATCACTTTGATAAACCCTTGAAGCCACTGTGCCAGACCTTTCAGATTGTTGGGAAATGATTTTACGACCAAATTTGTGTTTCCTTCTGAAGCAGAAACTGAACTATAGATATCTTACTCTTTATCACTCCAGTTTTATGATATTAATATCTTCCAATTTGCATTTAAATGTACAAAATTTGTAGTTGATCACTGAAGAGACAGTTATTTATTATTTATGTTTAGTCATGTTAACAAACTGAAAAATACTGTACATGATAAATGAGAATCATGCTGGTGTGATCTTAAATCACCATTCCATTTGTTCTGTCAATTAAGGTTATTGTTGTAGTTATACTTTTTAAGATCCCACTTCAGTTTAGCATCCGGGCAAAGTATCCGTTATAACTTATAATGACTTGAACAATCTTTTTCTCTTGAACTAGTTTTTAGGGTTGAGTTAGATCAAGTTTGTTCTCAATTACAATATTGTAATAGAGCCTATCTCAGTCATTATTTTGGGTAACCTGCAAATGTCCAATCCTGAAAAGTTCACACTTCAAATTCGAGTCAAAGTGAGATTTTTGCATTAATGTCCAATTGGTGGGTATATGGTCAAAGTGCCTCTTTATACACTTATAAGAATATTTTCTCATTATCACTATTACAAAATAATGTTAGCATAATGTTGTCACAGGTGGCAAGCCTTCTTCATGATGACGTATTGGATGATGCGGATACCAGACGTGGTATTGGTTCATTGAATTTTGTAATGGGCAATAAGGTATATCTAAAGTTGTGTTTCGTTTGCCTGCATAATATACTTCATCTGTTCATTATTGTTTGGTTATATTTACTTAATACATACTGTCACATGGTGGGTGTACCTTGCTTGAGGTTTTTATTTTTTTCTTTAAAAAATGCAGTTGGCAGTGTTGGCTGGAGATTTTTTGCTTTCTCGGGCTTGTGTTGCTCTCGCCTCTTTGAAAAATACAGAGGTAAGGTAATGCTGGGTAATCAACACTCCCACAAATAAAATTACTTTTACCCACAAAGGATCATGTGAATACAACAAAGATTACACCGTACGAAAAATAATAACAAACACAAGAATTTAACTTGGTTCGGCACCTTTTGTCTACGTCCATGGAACCGTCTCAAAAAAATATTTCGCTATCATAAAAATGATTACAAGATTGTAACCTATCCCAAATAGTGTATCACTCTACAAACTCGAGTACCCCATTTAATGGTTACAAGAAATTATAACACTCTCACACAAAGACACTTTTCTCTCAACAAATTGACTTTGTTTCACAATCTCTCTTCTCACACACTCTCTCTACATGTGTTGTGTCTTCACTAAATCTCTTCTCTATTTATAGTGAATGTTGTCACCAACTATAATAAATAAGTTTTCTTGGAAGTTGAAACATAAACAACTTCCAATGCATCCATTCAACTAAGGTTCATCTATTAAAATTCAATCTTTCACTTTGCATCACCTAAATGTCAATGTGCATGCACCTTATCTTTTGACTTGAAACTCTATAGATAAATGGGTAATATGTTGTGTATACATGTAAAATTGTAAAGATGCATAATGTATCTAGTTTCCTTGATGGTGCACACAATTATGTTTCTGTCATCTGCTGCCTAAGGACCGCATCTCTGTAGGTTGTATCTTTATTGGCAAAAGTTGTAGAGCATCTTGTAACTGGGGAGACCATGCAAATGACTACAACATCTGATCAACGGTGTAGGTATGCTCGAGTTTGTTTCTGTCATATATGTATATGTGTTTTTACTTCAGTGTTGTCAATAGCAGATCGGAAAATCGTGAAAAGCTGAAAATCCTCTATAGAATATAGCGGATAGTGGATAGCATTGCGGCCAAACAGCGGAAGCCGCAATATATATAACACTTAAATATGTATAGAAAAAGCATGCTATATGCGTGATAGTGCCATGATAGCCCACTATTTGACAACACTGGTTTACTTTGCTAGGAAATTAACCTTTGTTTAATACAATTTGTATTTTATCAGTAATTAATGTTTTCTTTATAAAAATTCATTGATTTTCCTTTGCACAAACACACAATTATAGATCAGTCCTAATTCTTAAAAATGTTTACATATAAGGTACCTATCTATGGTTAGATTGATTTCTCACAATTGTTCATATTTGCAGCATGGAATATTATATGCAAAAGACCTACTACAAGACTGCATCTTTAATATCAAATAGTTGCAAGGCAATAGCCATCCTTGCAGGGCAAACAGCAGAAGTTGCAATGCTTGCTTTTGAGTATGGAAAAAATCTGGTTTGTACATTCAATCATTCATAGATTTACTCTTTAAAGTATGATGTTTTCTATTGTAGATAGTGTGTTTAAAGCTTAATAGTTGAATGCTTTGCACAGAGAGAATTAATGGAACTAAGTGTTACGGATGTATCCACCATTTCATCTGACAACATATAGTTAATATCTATTTTCCTGTCTGTACATGCTATATATGTTTTTGTTTATGAATTTCCTTGAAATTTATTTCCCTCTCCACTGTTTTGCAGGGTTTGGCATTTCAATTGATAGATGATGTTCTTGATTTCACAGGCACATCAGCTTCCCTTGGAAAGGGTTCTTTATCAGACATTCGTCATGTAATTTCATAATTGATTCTTATTTTAAATTTCATCCACTCTTGATTTTGATTTTCAGTTATGATTTAAATATTTTGATGAAAGCCTATGAAACATGAATCCTTGATGGTGAAATTTGTAAAAAAATGGTACACTGTAAGAGTAGAACAATAATCCCTCATTTTTTTAAAATCTACTTTAGGTTTGTCCACGTTTACATGATGCATTTATAATTTTTGATGGGCATTGTCTATGGTTAGGTTTGAATAAAATAACAATTTTTCTTGTATTTACAATTTTGTAATTCAGTAATAAAAAGATATGCATCAACCTACAACGAAGTTAAATTCTATTACAAATAAATCTTCCAAAAAGTCCTACCAAATGGGAATTTTTTTTAAAAAAATTCCAGTATGGTAGTACTGCCAGTTCTATGACTTGAAACGTTTCATTTAATGTCTGTAAATAAATGTGTAATTTATTTGGCTTCTTTCTTGAACGTGTTTTGGATAGCATTTAGAAATTTATTTTTACACTGGTGTTAAATTTCTATGCTAACAAGTTACAATCCTTATTGAGTTGGTGCCATTTGAAAGAATTTTTTTTAATCAATATTTTATGGTTTTCCTTGCCTTTTATTCTTTATGAGATCTGTTGTTGTGCTTTGTTTTATACTACTCTTTTGACTTGGGGTTGGTCCAAATAATTATTGCAGGGAATTGTTACTGCTCCAATATTGTTTGCTATGGAGGAGTTCCCTCAGTTGCGTGCAATTGTTGATGAGGGCTTCGAAAACCCTGCAAATGTTGATCTTGTAAGTTAATTTGTGTTGCTTGGCTGCACTTATTCTACATAATTAGTTCTTATGCCTCTAAACAAAAGCAATAACTACGTTTAGATCTCTGATAGTGGTGAATCTATCATTTAACGGGTTGGAATTGGTTTTTGGTACATTTCAACGTAAGATTTTAGTTCAAAAAGATCATTGATGGCCTCTCTATAAAGTGGTTTAGAATACAATCCCTGTAAAGTGAGGTTGATTTTTCCCTGATTTTCTTAAGGTGCATCTTTGTAATAAATTTGAAGCTTTACTCCACATGAATGCTGTTTGATTGAGTGGAATGGAATGGATTAGAGAATAAATATTTGAATTAAAGTAAAATGAAGGAGGTGTCGAATCCACTCTAAATAGTGAATTTTTCCCTTCAGTTTCTCTCCCCCTTCTTAGCAACCAAACTCACCCTAAGAGAGAAGGTAGAATTGGCGAAAATGTATTGATTATAAGAAAGCTAAGTACAAAGAGATTACACACAGCTTTGTATAGACTATATAGACAACAAACTAAGAACTCTCTACCTAACCAATTATCACTTCAATACTTTTGCTTATTACTTATTAGCAAGATCACATGTTTTTGTATTTGTAATATTACTTGTGTAGGCTCTGGAGTATCTAGGAAAAAGCCGAGGTATACAGAGGACACGGGAGCTAGCTGTGGAGCATGCTAACCTTGCAGCAGCAGCAATCGATTCCTTACCGGAGAACGACGATGAAGATGTAAGAAAATCAAGGAAAGCCCTGATAGATCTAACTCACAGAGTCATTACACGAACAAAGTAAAAGGAAGACTCTCCCCTCCCTTATTTTGTTTTTGTGGGTAGCTAAAGGGGAAAAGATCTTGGTAAAAATCAATACTCAAAATTGTTTTGTTGCCATCAATTTTTCTGTAATGGTCCCCCTAAGCCCGAAAGTGTGGGGGAAAATAAGCTGTTTCTAGGATTAATGTCGTCATTCGTTTTTCTTATTTATTTAAATTAATTTCTTTCCCTCTGTTTGTGCTCCATTGTTATAATATTAACTTTGGGCAAGTTTGGCCAGTTTGCCCCTCCTTGTTTTGTTACTACTTTATCTTTCTGCTGCTTGCATTTGGAGCATTGAACAACTGTAGAGTGTTTTATTCATAAATTTATTAAAATCATCTTGTAAAATGTATGGTTATAATCAATTAATCCCGTGAAAGTAAAAGAATTTCTCAATTTTATGTGAGAAAATAAATTTTATTCATTTAGTTCAAACTACTCAAATGATAATTATGTATACATTGTACGAAAGGAAGAAAAAAATAATTTAATTCGTTTTTCTATATTAGAACACTTTTTATATTACAACACCTTTAATATAAAACTTTTTCTATAATATAAACCATTTCATGACTCAGTTATAATTATCTCTCCCTTTCTCAAGATAAGACTGAGGGATTCTTTGAGTAACTTGATTTCTTATATAAAAAAAGGTTAAAGTATATTTTTTATTTTGTTTATTTACTAAAATTTATTTTGATTTATTTTTGGTTTTTTAACTTTTAAATTTGAGTCAATGTTTTTTTTAAACAATTACTGTTATTTTTAATTAATTTAAAATGTAAAACTTATTTCTTTAGATTTTTAGTCACGTGAAAATTATATGTAATGTTCGAATAGAAAAAAGGGGCTTTAAGAATGGTAAAAATAACGTGAAAATTCAATTTGTTTCCTTAGATCGAATAAGAAAAATGACTGAAAAGATCATTTAGCAGCCTTTAGATAAAGGGGATGAAAATTTGTAATAAACATGCCGTCTCTAATTACACGCATTTAGTTGTAGAACTAATGAATAATCGGCAAATTGACCACAAGCGGTTAGTTTTAGAAACTTATTTTCGATAAGGATCCGTTTTGAAACAAATTCTGGAGGGGTCTATTCCTACATGTAACTCGCCATGCATATTGGCAAAACATGCCTAGGACGCGACACTTGGCGGCGGTTTTGCCATTGCCCCTTGTGAAATGGCATGATGTCAATCAAACTGGCGATACAACTCAGGTTAGGGGTAGGCAGGCGCGCAGAGGAGCAGGCCCAGTGTGCAACTGCAACAGGTTTTGCAAGCAGCACTGGCGAAACAGGGCCATGCTAGTTTTGCCATTACCACTGGCGAAACATGCATCCCCGCTATTTAACCTACGTTGGTGGTGCATCACATTTGTGCGTTCAAAAAATTTTCTGCCAAAGTTTTTCTGTCTTCCCTTCCTCACTAAAGGTGTTGTTTCGCTAAAGGTGGGAGCGAAATCCTTCAGGTGGTGGCCAAACACTTCCAATGCAGGTATTGTTTTGTTGTTGTTATCTAAATTTTTTTTATTATAAACATATATTTATTTTGCATTATTATTATGTATGATAGCTGTGAATACTCTTGATATTAGCTATAGCCAAATAACTAATGAGAAGTGCATGAAATGAAGAAAAGGCTTTCATGCAATTGTTTGTATATCTACATGAAATAATGAACTGTGGTCACTCTTGATAATGTATATATATAGAGAGAGTGTTAGATATTGAGGAAAGAATTATGCATAATTATTTCGTGACTAAATTTATTTATTTATTCTGTTGTATGAACTTTTTATAAATATAGTTTTGATGTATTTTTTTATATACGTTGTTATTTTTGTTACATAATTTATTTTGTTTGCATGTTTTTTAATTTATTTTATATAATATATTTATGGTGTAATTAATAATTTTTAGATATATTTAATTTAATTTTTATAAATGTACTTAATTTTATTATATTAATTACAAATATTTTATAAAATATTTTGTCAGCTATTGTATTATATTTAATTTTGAAGTATAAATAACATCTTGTTCATCATCTTTGTCAAATATACAAATTAAATCTGGTCCAGTTGATTGTGATGTATTATGGATGCAAGATAAGCATGTTTCACAACATGTTTGGAATGGGAAAGAAGATAAAAAGTTACATATTAGACGAGTTGTCCACACATATCAAGGTCAAGAAGAAATTATTCATCTACTTAGAAAATCTGGTTTTTATTGGGTTATGAGGATGAGATATTTAAAAATAAATGCAGCATTAATTAGTGCCTTGATAGAAAGATGAAGGCCGAAAACACATACTTTTCACATGAGATGCGGAGAGTGCACTATTACTCTTCGGGATGTCTCTATTTTATTCCGTATGGATGGGTCACCGTTAATTGGTCCGAAAAACCTTAATTGAGCAAATTTATGTGAAGAATTGTTAGGAGTCAGACCACGAGAAGGTGAATTTCAATGCAGTATGATTAAATTAAGTTAGTTGGCTCACCATTTCCCAGAATTAAATAACCATGACGGTAATTTACAACAAGTAGAAAAGTTTACCTGTGCATGGATCCTAAGATTCATTGGAGATGTCTTATTTGTTGACAAAGGCAATAGCAAAGTTTTGCTAAGGTACCTGCAGTTTTTACGAGACTTTAGAGAGTGCAACACATATGCATGAGGACCCACCGTACTTGCTTATTTACATAGAGAGAAGTGCAGCGCCACCGATTATAAAATTAAATCAATTGAAGGTATGTGTATCTTAATACAAATATGGGCATGGGAACAATGTACAAGTTTGGCTCCAAAGAGGACTTCTCCCTTAATAGAAAATAAACCACTTGGACATAGGTTAGTCGTTTAAAAAATTAGATTTTATTTCAAAATAAATAATAATGTAACGTATATTAATTTATAATTTTTTTAGGTGGCTGGGACGTGGAAATCAACATATCGGCAATGATGATTTGATAGTTTTTCGTCACAAATTAGATATTATGAAACGACATGAGGTAAGAACATGTTAATGTATTGGTTAAATAATAAATAATATGTCATATTTCACTAAAAATAAACAACATTGAAATTATATGTAGTTTGTGTGGGAGCCTTACACAGCAAATATTATGTTAGTGTTGCCTCCAATTTGTTTAGTTGGAAGTGTAGCGTGGTGCGCGGTGGTGCCACTAATTTGTTTCCAAGTTATTGAGTGACACCAACCTGATAGAGTGTTGAGATAATTTGGAATGTAACAACCAATTTCAGGGTGTCCTTAGCAGCCATTGAATATTCATGACATAACATTGAAAGGAAAACATGACGAAAATTGGGGGCAATTGTTAGGCTGAATGATCAATCAATGGAACAATTGTGCTGATTTTAGGGTTGAAAGTTATCCTCGACAAGAAGGCCTACTGAGCTTTAACTCCGACTATATGGTCTGCTATAGGCGAAAAATGAAGATATTTGTTGACCCTAAAAATGCAAACACAACTACATTGGTATTTTTTTTGGTTTTTTGAATATTTAAGTTCAAATTATTTATGAAATTTTAGTCCATTAAGTTGAACACCTAATAATTGCAAGCTGAAGTTGCAGAGACATTACAATACATGGTGTCTCCATAAGGGAGAAATATATGGACAGTGGATGATCTAGTGCCTTATGTGGAGAAAATAACCATTTTATTTGAAGAGCAAAAGAGAATCATTGAGCCTGTGTCACATCGTTCAGCAACAGAACATCAATTTGCTGCACAAGAGTTTCATATTCTCCCGTCAAGTGTTGAAACTCAAGACATGGTAAGACGGAGGGAGGTTGTTGAAGCGGAACCATATTTGTATCCACAGATGGTAAAGCGTGGCCATGAAATGTATTACACACCACTAACATTTTCTCAATATCCGACACAGATGTATCAGTATCCATTCAAAGGTCATCAAAGTGATACTTCTACAAGCGAACATTCATTAGGTGGTGTTGCAGAAACATATCCCAATTTTTCATGACCTACTATGACCCTTCACAACAACATGATGCTCCAATTCCAACACCTAATGCCTCATTAGGTACTTAATGGAATGTACCCGGAGCAAGACCTGATATGGATGACTTATTAGGTGCTGATTTACGTCACCAATTTTCTGCTGAGGCTGACCAAGTTGAAGCGGGGAGACATTGGCCTAGAAAAAATCCTGATAGACAAGCACGAAGATGGGAACGACAATGCGGCACATTCTCACGTCATCACGGACATCATAACGATTGATTTTCATGTATCTGTTTAAATATGTTGTTGTATGTTTCTCATTTCAATTTGAGACTTTTATTATCGTTTATTTTATGAAGGTTTACTGATGGATGCAATTTATGTCGCGCACAAAAATATAATAATAAATATTTAAAAAAAACTGATCATGGATAGCTACGATTTCATTGAAGAACACAAACTTAATACATAAATCAATTAATTTAACAACTTTCATGTTCAGATTGTATTGGACATCGACGCCTGTTGTGCTCTTCTGTTCCACATCTACTAAATTTATGTCAGTGCTCAGATAGTTCGATCCAATCCATCTCATTCCTTATCCTTGTTGATTTTGGCCAACCTTTCGCACGAATTGTAGTTGGATCAGGGATAAGTGTCCATGAGTCATCAGAAGGAGGAATTGTCGCTTCATTCCCAATAGGCCACCATTGTGCGGAGTAAGCTTTTAAGATGTGATCATTTGTGTAAACAACATCTACATATTTCAAGTAGTTCATGCTCACGTAACCACAAGCACCAATAATGTGTGAACATGGATAGTGAAGTACAAAATACTTTCCACATTGACAATAATGGTCATTCAAGTTAACTGCCCACTTTTGTATGCCACGTTGCGTTATAGGATTGAAGGTCACCTCTACTTTAAACCTTATCGAGTGGACATCACAGATGCAGACGATGTGCGAACAAGCTTGTTCTTGATTTTTTCGAAGTTATTTAACAACCTTAGAACAATATACTTGTCCTTCATTTAATTGTCTTTGGGCTTGCCGACCACGATCAACAAAGTACTTTCGACACCTACTATATGTTGATTTCACCAATGTTGTTATCGGTATGTTGCGACAATCCTTCAATACCTTATTTACACATTCTGAGAGGTTGATTGTCATGTGACCATATCTATGTCCTTCTTTATCAATCCGTGTTGCTATGACTGGACTCAATTGATGAAATTTTTCTAAATTTTGATCAAATGTATGCTTGTAAGGAGTGTAGCCTGCATAAAATTAGTTAGCAACAACAATTTTAAGTATATATGAAACTTAAATTAACTTCATATTATAAATTAATTCTTACCCAATTTCTTTAACATTTCTTTTTGTTTGACATTGTTGAATTTGTGATTGAAATTGCTTGCTATGTGTCAGACGCAGTAAACATGATAACCGTGGGGAGGTTGCCAGCTAAGTACTTCGTTAGCAACAATAGACTTTATACTCGTGTGACGATCATATATGAGACAAATACTATTTTTATCTGTCACATGTTCACGCAAGTGTGCCAAAAATCATGATCATGCTGTTAACGCTTCACCTTCGACTACGGCGAATGCTAGAGGAAGAACACAACCATTTCCATCTTGTGATGTGGCCATTAACAAGGTCTCACGGTATTTCTCGTATAAATGTGTGCCGTCAAATTGTATGATTGGCTTACAATAATTAAAAGCCTCTTTACATTGACCGAAAGTCCAAAATACTCTATGAAACTGACGGTGTTCGTGACTCACCCTAGTCCTAACAATAAAATCGTCATGCAGTATTTGAAAATAGGATCCAAGAGAATGATTTTGCATGTGTTTTAGCCACGACGAAAGTTTCATATATGACTCTTTCCAATTGCCATATTCAATTGCAATCGCTTTTTGTTTCGCCATCCATTCTTTTTGGTACGAAACCTTATAGGTAAATTCACTGTTTATCCTTTCTTGAATCAAAGAAACTTTTGTTGATGGATCTTTTCTAATCATGCCTGTTAATAAAATAAAAAAAATTAAATAACTAATAACGCAAAAGTAGGATAATATGAACATAAAAAATGTACCTACTACACAAGTGACAATTAAATCTGAATCAAGCTTCTAATGATCTTGTGTCATAATCATATTCAAACATGTGTGTGGTCTATCCCATTGTATCACTTTCCACAAATAAGTTTTTTTAGATAAAATTGCCCTCATATAAAAAGGGCAAGGACACTTTGCGCTTTTATTCGGGCAACAAACGATATATTTGTGTGATTTGGTTTCAACAACTTTAAAACTTTGATGCACCTTCATAACATATTATTTCAGTGCATTTTTTACCGCATCTTTACGGTCAAAATCCATGCTAACATATAATTTTTGCCCAACATTAAAACTCGAAGGCATCTCCAAACCACAAATGTCTTCCTTATCAGGATGACTCCAATTGATATTGTTATAATGCAAAACATCATTTCAAAATGGATTTTGAATTCCTTCGGCACCTAATAGTTAAAAAAATAAAATTCAGGTCAATATCATAATCGTATTTATTTACCATTAAATACAATTGTCATAAAATGATAAATGTATTCACCTATTTTTTATTTAATAAAATATACCTTCTGTTGGGTGAACAATTGTAACTAGTTGAATTATGTCGGTGAATTCATCATCTGTATCAGATATACCATCAACACTATCATCTTCATCTAAAGACTTTTCAACGTATGAGTTTGACACAAGATAATTATCATCATCATCTTCATCATCATGTAAATTGCTTACATTTCTGGGTGGTTCCGACTCATTATTTGTAAAATGAAACATAGAACCACCAACAACATCTTTTTTTATGTATAATTCTAGAACTGACATTTGTTCTTGTTGTTGAAAACTTTCAAGCATAGTTTCAACATCTTCGTCATCACAAATTAGCAATGCAACATATTTTCCTGAAACTAAAAATCTACAACTTATAGAAGAAATAATTTCATTATTTTCTAACTTTACCTTATCTCCATTTTTTTTTCAAAGCATTGAAACTAATTCAATGTTTAATCCGAACCGCTTTTTTACTGCCTTCAAATATTACACCATCATTCTCTTCATATACTCTTCCATTGAAATACAAGACTGTTATAACCAAATTCATCATATACCTACAAAAACAATATTATAAATAATTAATCATAACAACAATAACTTCAAAATAAAAATATCTAATTACAAAAAATACTACACTTAAACTTCATTCTAACAAAAAAAATATTACTTCAAATAAATAATTTGTGAATGATGCCAGAGGAATTATTCAGAAACTTGAAAAATTTGAAGGCTTTTAAGGTAGAAAAAGTTCAAAAATAAAGGTAGAAATTTTCAAGGCAGAAGAAAGCATCAACGAAGGCTTGCTATTTAAAGGGTCTACACCACATGTTTCACCACTCAAAAAGGCGAAAGCAAAACTGCACACCTGTTTCGACAATGATAATGGCAAAACATGCATGACATTGCTGCACTGCCATCTGCTCATCTCTGCGCAACCTGTTGCACTTAGAACCTATGCCTTATGTGTTTCGCCAATGCCAATTGTGAAACCCCTACCTCACGTGTTTTGCCAATGTCAATGACGAAACCTGCTCCATGTCAGCCACTGTTTCGCCAGCATGCATGGCGACTCAAGTGTGTCGCCAACGTGCATGACAGATTACTTGTAAAAATAGACCCTCCCTATAAATAGTTTCAAAAGAGACCCGTTTTAAAAAATAGTTTATAAAAAAAATTTCATTAAATTAATTTGCCTGAATAATCACTATTGTTAGAAAGGAATAGATAATAAGAAAAAGTATAAAAATTATACTAAGTATAAAAAATACAAGCAATTACAACTTTATATATATATATATATATATAATCAATCACAATGAGTAATAGTGTAATATAATATATACGGTATGTTAAAGGATAAACGGGAAAGTAGAAGAAATGGAAGCGGTGTAAAAGTAACAGAGGCGGATAGAACCGAAAAACCCAACCCGACCCCGTGAGCGTGCGTGACTGTGGCAGTTTCTAATCCGTTCTCTCTCTCTCTCTGCTACCTCTTACCTAGCTCGCTACCTCACGTAATCGTTCACCGTTCACCTTTTTCTTCTCCAATCGCAACCAAACTTCTCTCTCTCCCTCTCTCCCTCTCTCTCTCTCATGTTCTTGTAGCGGAACCGTTCTTGCTTCTCGGAGAACATGGCCTCCATCTCCTCCGCCGAACTCAATTACCTCGTTTATCGCTACCTTCAAGAATCAGGTTTCTTTGCTTTTCCTTTCTTTTCTTTTCTTCTTCTTCTCTCTTTTCGCGTTCCAAAACCCATTGATATGTTTATATACTTGTCTCCTTTCCTTCTTCTTCTTCTTCTTCTTCTTCTTTTTGTATGTGAGTGTGTCTGTAAGATGTCTTCAATTACCTTTACCTAGTTTTTCTGTACCTTCAAGAATCAGGTTTCTTTGAGCTTCATTTTTTCTTGCTCTCTCTCTGTTCGTGTTTCAAAACATGTAGGATGCTTTTTTCTCACTTTCTCTCTTGTGTGTGTGTGTGTGTGTGTGAGATGTTAAGGTTCTGATGTTTTGAGGGGTATCGAGCTTTTTTTTTGTAGTTTCTTTTGAATTTAACATTTTCGAGCTGGTTTGGGCGTTTCAATGTTGCTTCAGCGGATTAGGGTTTGATTGCTGAGAAAAGAAAAATTAGTCTCGCGGGAAAAAAATGGTCCTTAAGCTTTTTTTTTTTCCTGCTTGAAGATATAAGGAGGACTGAAAATTGTTAGATCTGCTACTGAAAAAAAATAGATGTGGTTTTAGGGTTGATGTTTGCGGTTCTGAAATTCTCTGTTTATTTTATCAGTTATGGGTTTTAGTTAAGATACACTTGAGACTGCAGTTATATGTTGATAATGAGCTGTTTCTGTTCATTTTATACTGATTGAGGTGTGTATAGTGAATCAAAATGATGCCTGTGACGAGATTAATTTTTTGCTGCTCCTACTTGAATATGTTGTGGTTGTGGTTGGTGTAAGTTAAGAATTATATTTGCAAAAGGATGGTGTAGAATTATTGATTGAAAGGAAGCTTGATGGAGCTGTGAGCTATATGGAACTGAGAGCTTGAGGCAACTTAGAAAATGACTCTCATGGATCGAAGTATAAGTGTTTGCTTGGCCTTTGGACTAACTGTCGTTCTGAACTGCATACATAACGTACGATATAGTATGATAGATATAAAACCATTCCGTGTCTATTCAACATGATATTAGAATATTAGATCCCCTATGACCAAGTGGTTGCATGTTTGATCTTTGCTGTCTGCTTTCTGCTAAATAAAAGTTAAATTATGGTATAAATGAGCATTGCATTTTACACACTACAAGCTTATGTGGAGATGAACTATAGAAGTCCTAGTAAGGAGAGTAGACCAGATGGAGTATAAACTTGATACAGGCCCAAATAAGCCTGTTATTTTCTAAGTGTATCTGAGAAGGGCTAGAAGGGAGAAAGGAGAAGCTAACTGCTTAGTGGTAGTGCAGAGATAAGGGGGATGAATGGGAAAAGTGTGATAACAGAATAGCGGTATGAGTGGAGAGAGGTGGGAGGAGGTGGTTTAGGATCCTTGGGAGAGTTTATGCCTCTCAAAGTGCCTAAGGAGAGTTTCTCTTGTTGTTGTCTTCCTTGTTTATTTATAATGTAAACAGTACTATATCCTAGGATCTGGTCCTTAATTCCAGACCTGAATATGTAAATAATACAGTACTTTCATTCCTTATTTCTATCTTTACTTGATACCTATCAAACCCAATCGCTAGGGGTAGAGGAGACAAAGAAAGGAGATGTAGGCGAAATCATCAAGAAGGATTTAGAGGTCAAAGTTTGTCTATAGATACGATTTATGATAGAACATTATCGCATTGTTTGATCCTTGTAGCTGCCCTCATCTAGAGGGAAAAGACTAGTTTGTTTTCGTTGTTACTGATACATAACAACTTATGCTTTTGGGAGAGTTGGTTCTTCAAAATATCCGTTTGAAATTGAAGAATGTTATATGATTGCTTGTGATTTACACTTTGTTTTAATGTAATTGCTGATGTGGATTTTGCTTTTTTTAAAATTTGATGTCTGAAGTTATTTTATGATGATAACAATATGTTGGTGCTGTTGTCTTAGAGGAATCATATAGTCTAGGGCATTCATCAGAATTTGGAAAACTTCATGAGGTGGAGTTTATAACATAATTTGTTTACTGGACAATAAAAGTCATGCTTTCCATATATATGAAGCTTTTGATATTTATGAAATCGCTATATAGCTTTCATCTGAATTGCTTTACTGGTTACTTTTGCTACATCACTACTGCAGGTTTCACGCATGCTGCTTTTACTTTTGGTTATGAAGCTGGTATTAACAAATGCTCCATTGATGGAAATTTGGTGCCGTCAGGTGCTCTTGTTACATTTATTCAGAAGGGTCTACAGTACTTTGAGATGGAAGCCAACTTGAGTAATGTTAGCATTTTCTACTTTTTGCATTCTTGATTTACTATCAACTTAACATACATCCATTTGAGTAGACCTTTCTAAGCTTTTATACCCTAGGTTTCATGTTGATCAATGTTTCTTTTAAGCCTGCCAGTGTGATGCAGACCTGGAAGAAGATTTTTCATTCTTACAACCTTTGGATCTTATCACGAAAGATGTGCATGAACTTAGGCAAATGATAAGTGAAAGAAGAAAAAAACTACAAAAGGAAAGAAAGAAGGAATTTGAAAAGGAGCATGAAGGTGAACGTGTACGGGTAAGAGAAAAGGATAGGCGTGAAAGGGAGAAAGAAGTTGAAAAGGATAGACGTGAAAGGGATAAAGAAGTTGAAAAGGATAGACGAGAAAGGGAGAAAGAAGTTGAAAAGGATAGACGAGAAAGGGAGAAAGAAGTTGAAAAGGATAGACGTGAAAAGGAGAAAGAAGTTGAAAAGGAAAGACGTGAAAGACAGAAAGAAGTTGTGAAGGATAGGGAGAAGGTAGAAAATGATAAAGAACGAGAACAACAACACGGAGACCAGACTGTCAGAAAAATGGTCATAGATCATGAAGATAGGGTTCCTGTTGTAAAGCTTGAAGAGAATGGAGCAGTTGGAGGTAATTTTCTGTTCGGGGGAAATGGCTTACGATATCTTATGTAGAATATGTTCTTTCTTGCATGTTTGGTAGTTAGCTGCATTTTTTTATATTAAAATTTGTCCTAAATGTCGTCAAATAATTCCAATGTTCATTTTCCTTTGTTATCCCTTATTTGCTGTTCATGTTTACATGTTTCTATCATTGCTTGCTCCTTCTAAAATTTATAATATATTTGCTTGAATATTATGGTTTGGTTATGAAGCAGGAGTGGTTTACTGACTAATGACAAATGACTAAAATAATAACCCCTTGATATTGTAGTTTGCTTGCAAATATGATTCTTATAAAATAATTTTATGCAGTTTTTTTAAATTGCTTATCATAGTTGCAAGTGTTTACCCCACTATAGTCCCTTGCCCCAAAATTCTGTTAATAGGGGGTATTTCAGTGTATGTGTCAGTGTTACACTAAAATACAGACTAGTGGTCTGTTTCGGTTATATTATTCTTCCTTCACAGTAATTTTCTATTTGTTTAATAGGGCCAGAATCAATGGACATCTCTACTACATCAACATCTCAGCTATTTGAAATTCCTAGTTCAGATGTGACAATTTTGGAAGGTCATACTTCAGAGGTTAAGTATATCTTCAATGCTGCTTTTGTTTCCTAAATTTTCTTTTCATCTAGTGTTTCTTCTGTCAAACTCTGCTAATTGGACTGTTCACCATCTGTTTTTAGGTGTGTGCTTGTGCATGGAGCCCTACAGGATCTCTTCTTGCATCAGGGTAAGCATCTACATGAATGATTTATTTGGCATAAAAATATGTATTAAAATATGCGTAACGTAATGGATAATGCACATAATATTGTGAATATCGGGTTTCCATTTGTAATGTTTCCAATTTTGTCTGATTTCCTTTGTGATTGAGGAAAACTAAATGCATTCAGTTATTTTTTTTTATAGTTTTTACTTAACCATACCTGTTTAGAAACAATGTTTTTGGTATTGAATTACTGAAATTGTAATTTGTAACTTGTTTTTTGTTTATAAAATGGAAAGTAAATCCATGTGAAATGTTTTAAAGAACTAGTGTTTCTGGAATCAGGGTTTCAAATAATGGGCTATAGCACTGCTATAGTAGCATAGTGTCCCCTGGCCGCTACAGAGGCTGCTGTAGCAGAGCAGTTAAGTATAGTTGCTGTAGTGGACCCTAAAGCAGGCAGAATAGCAGCCAGCCATAGTGGATGGGATAGCAGTGCTATTTGTTGATTCTAAAAATGCCCTCTGAACAGAAACACTAGGGTTTTTTGGGGGGTTAGTTTTGGATTTCATGAAGAACAACTGTCAAAGATTTAATTATTTTTGGATGGGATAGCAGTGCTATTTGTTGATTCCAAAAATAGCAATTTTCATTAATCATTGTCAATGGCTGCTGCTAAATCTTTTCTTTTGTTCATGGATTAATTTCATGAAGAACTTTCAAAGATTTAAATTATTTAATGATATCCAATTAGTTACATTTCATCAATTTTCATTGGCATTCCATTACCCATACCCATGCTTAACTGTTGTTGAAATAAAAGGCCAAGGGGATCTATGTTTCTTTAGTTCTCCTTTTTGTTTTTTTGGCTATTTGAGCCTTCTTTTCAAAGTTATAGATACAAAAGTTGGTCTGAATTTTCTGTCTTCTCATCTATATTGCATATGGGTATCAAGAGTAATATGAATCTTGCAATTTATTCATTATGAATCTTATGAAAATTTACAATAGATGGATTCAGTAGCACATAATTGTTTTCTTTATGATATATTTCCAATATTCATGTGCCTTTTCCTTTTCCTAATAAATTTATATTTTTTTGAACACTTCTAAGGAATTCTTTTTTAATAATATCTGGAATTCATGTGCCATGCAGTTGTTTTAACTTCTTTTTTTTTTTTTTTTGTTGGGGTTCTGAAACACTTTTAAAGATTACTTTAATGATCACCCTTTTCAGTTTTATGATTTTGAGAATTGAATCCTGATAGCTGGCTTCATATAATATTCTCTCACTTTACCATGATCATTTCAACTTTTAGATCTGGAGATTCGACAGCTCGTATTTGGACAATAGCAGAAGGGAGATGTAAGCCTGGTTCACAGAACAGCCCTTTGAATGTGTTGGTGTTGAAGCATGTTAGGGGTAAAACAAATGAAAAGAGTAAAGATGTCACTACACTTGACTGGAATGTGAGTTCGGTTGCATATAATGATTTAAATTTAAATCCAAGATAATTACTTGTATTTCTATGTTTAATGCCAAAGCTTCTTTTTTGGGTTCACTGTTATTACTTGGAAAGCCCTTCCCCCTCAATAAAGCAAGGGGGATATATTATAAGATGCTATACAATTTTTTTTAACATATAATAAGATTTACTTTCATATGAAGAATCCTTCAGAGCTGGACTTAAGTGCCGCTATTAGTTAAGCTAAAGTTGTAGGGACCACTCATTCAACCAAGATTCATTAATCATGTCATTTTTTTTTACTTTAGATAATCACAACATTTTACATTTATATTGACTTATATAACTGAGTTCCATCTTGTATCATTTTAAATTGGGTTTGAAAGTTGACAAATACTCATGTTAGTTAAAAAACAGTGTAATGTGTGGTTATATTTTAACAATTTATTTTGTGTTAGGATTTTTTAACTCCCATTTTGCAGTGGGAAGTAACCGGCCTTTGTTTCCCTATTTTAATTTAATTGCACCCTTTATTCAGCAATCTTGCTGTCTATTGTGCCTGAAAGTGAGAAGATATGATTCAAAACGATCTCTCCCCAGAAATACTTATTGAGAGACAAGCCTCATTCTATAAATTAACTTTTATTACATTCTTCTCTGAAGCCATGGTTATTTTCTGTAATATTCCATCATAATTATCTCTGTTCCCCCTTTTCTCTTCGTTCTGCTATAAAAATGGTATCAATGCTTTTGGATGCTTGTTGTATGTTTCAAATGTAGCTGTACCTGACAAGCACCTATTTCTGTCTGAAAGCTCTATAAAAACTGTTTATATGTTGAGAATTGCTAGCAACACATCCTCTAATACTCCCTTTCCTATCGGGTGAAATTCCTTTGGATCCTACTAAATGTTGGCCTCATTCCTCATTTGGTGGGTCCTTTCCCCAAACTAGTGGGACTGACATAAATTAAGAAAATAGAGGGGAACTTGAAAATCTCTTTCCTTTTTTTTTGATCAGCAAAGATAATAGTATATATATTAATGAGAAAGAAGTACCAGAGGTACTAAGTACATAGGTAGGTTACCATACACATGGTTCCATAGAGAAACTAATATAGTTTGTTTAGTAACCATATTATGGCTACATAAGTAATACATCTGCTAGAAATGCAATCGAAACCACCCACTACTGATACAAAGAACCTTGCCGGATTTGACTCGACCATTGATAAAAATGAATTTTAATATCTTTCTCCAAGTTTCTTAGCCACGACCAGATTAAGAACATAGCATCCTCTAACAGTTTGTTGACATTGAAGGATGCATTGGAGAATATAATACTATTTCGCATCTGCCAAATTGACCAAACTACCGCCATCCACCAGCTTTGCCACCTCTTAATCCTTATACCATCCACCTGTACATATGAGTGTTGGAGGAAATGATGAATCGGATTTTCCGGGAACACACTTTTAATGTTCACCCAAGCCATAGTTTCCCACCATATGGGTTGTATTTTCAAGCAATGAAAAAATAAATGGGATGCCTCTTCCTCCAAACAGCCACAAAAATGGCATGATGAGTCCATGATCTGCACTTGTCTCCTCTGCAAATTTTTCTTTGTAGGTAGTCTATCTGAAAATAATCTCCAGGCAAATACAGCAATCCTACTAGGGATCTTCAGCTTCCATAACTCCACATAACCCTCCTCCTTACTACCAACTGCTTCCCCCTCCCATAATAGCTGATAGGCACTATGGGTAGAATATGCGCCTGATTGATGACATGTCCACTCCCATGCATCCTGTCCCTGCTCCTGAAAATTCCTGTCTTGAACCTCTCCCAGGAAGTTGACAGCCGCCTCAATTTCGCATTCAAACAAAGGTCTTCTCCAGATAAAGTGCCACTCCCACCTACTGTCTATGTGAGATCCCATTTGCCGGATGGTCTGCTGTTGCTGTAATGATATGCTGTAGAGTCGAGGGTATTTTTCTGCTAAAGATGTCTCCTGACATAGCCATCTATCCTCCCAAAATTTAATTCTGTCTCCAGCTCCTACCTTCCATCTAAATCCAGCTTGGATAGCCCTCCCTTGATATGATTGTTGTGTAGTCTTTTTTAAATCCCTCCACCAAGTTGATTCGTTGGCTGCCCTTGCTTCTTCCTTCAAACCCCTCCACCCGCCATATCTTGATTCCAATACTTTAGCCCAAAGCTCTCCTTGGTTTTGTAAGAGATGCCACTTCCATTTGCCTAGTAGAGCCATGTTGAAAGTGTTGATGTCCTTGATACCAAGCCCTCCCCTTTCTTTTGGTAGGCACACCTTCTCCCATCTAATCCACAAAATCTTTTTTTGGTCAGACCCTCCTCCCCATAGGGAGCCATGTTGAAAGTGTTGATGTCCTTGAATGTACGCTGTATTTTCACTAGCTTATCCACCACTGATTGAGGCACCCTGAAAAAAGAAAAAAAAATAGGTATTGATGTTAGTACTGACTTTATTAATGTCACTCTCCCCCCAAACGAAATGTGCCTTCGCTTCCATTTCGATAACTTTCTCTCACATTTACGGATAGTTGAGTCCCACATGTGACATCGCCTCGGGTTGGCCCCTATGGGTATAAAAAAAAAATCTCTTTCCTAAAATGTTGTTTCTGTATCTTTTGTCTTTTGGTAAATTTGCTCAATACCCCCCCCCCCCCCCCCCCCCCCCAAATTTTTTTTGCTATGCATAGGTACTATTCCTATCTTGAAGATTATTTTCTGTAATATTTGTTAGTAATGTTTTACACCATATAATGAAGAGTTCACTCTGGGGGCTGTTGTACAGGGGGAAGGGACACTTCTCGCAACTGGTTCATATGATGGGCAAGCAAGAATTTGGACCACCAATGGTAGGTCATTCTTTTGTATCCTTAGATTCTGTAGTAGCCTTTTAGGATTTATATGTGATGAAATGAGAAGAACTAAAAAATGCCTTCGAATCATATTTTTGTTTGCTATTATGTTGTTGGGGTGGATGAGAATGCTTAGCTATCTTGGAAGCCTTGGGAGAGTGACCTGGGGAGGTGAGCAATTGCTTCTTGTTTATATATATAACAATGTAAGAATTTGAATTGTTATTTGCATAGTGTAAGCTGCTATAAGTTTTAGTGATTGGGAGACTTATATTTTTTATTTGTTTGAGGGAATATGTTTAGGAACAACAAAAGATTCACATTTAGATTGAACTTATGCTAATCCATTCATTGTGCTTAACTGCTGATAAATATTCAATTACATGAATGATTGTTACAACTTACAAGAGACAAATTATTGAGAGAACCGTACTCATTATTGAATTCTATACATGGAGTAATCCCAGCTGAGAGCTGGCAAAACATATCTCGTGCTTAGTAATTGGCAATTGATTATTCTAATATAATCTAACTAAAATATAGTTGCCTATATATTCTAAAATGCTGTTAAAAAACCCCCTATATATTCTTACATTACCACTAATGTAAAACTGTTAATCTTCTAACACTCCCCTCTAGCTAAGGCTATTAAGCTCTCAGCTTATTACAAATAAA